>NW_027102677.1:0-244804 GCF_036373705.1 Amia ocellicauda
CCACCTAGCGGTTGTCTACAGCCGCTAGGACCCATTGGGAGGTTGTCGATTGCCCAAATATGCCCATTTTGCATTTACTACCTCTCAATTCTCCCTTCGATTTAGGTTATTTAAATTGGGGAATCTCAAGCCAGGAGCACACCACAGACCACACAAGACAGGTATACAATTAACTGGATTACAAATCTCTAATATAAAATCCATCAGACTTCCTCTTTATGTTAAAAAGACAAAAGTTCAAACTAAAAAATGCATTCGTGGAGGGTTCTGTTGGTCTCCTCCGGCAGCACCAGGAGCTGGAATGGGGCAGGCAATAGTCCACGTGTCCTAGTACAAAGTAATGAGGGGCTCCGACAAAAATTCAGCTTCTGCTCTGGTCCGGGTTTGGCAATACAAAGAAATTACAATGTCCATGTACAGTCCAAGAAAACAATGGCCGAGTTGAAAAAAAAAAAAAACAGGTTGCTCGTTGTTATCCTTTGAAACACCACTGTAGTTCAAAAAGCCTGTACGCTATCCCTTCTCTGGATACTCTCGCTAGCGTTGCAGAGGTCGCCTCAGCTCTCCTCTGGGTCTCTTAGCCCTATCCGTTACTTGTCCATCAAGTCCTTCGTTCGCCTTTGGCTCCACGTTTCGTTCCCGTTGCTCTGCAATCCCGTCCCCCCCAGCTCCACCCCGGGAGCATTTTATCTCCAGCCTAACAGGTGCTCCTCATGGTCAATTATTGAATTTCGTAGAACCTGGCGAATAAGCGGGTACTCTCATGAATGCGTGATTAGCCATGTGTATATTTAAATCAATCAATCGTAAATAAAACTCGTGCATTTCCGTGAAGTGGGGCGGGACATTCAAAGTAAACAAACGTGATTTTAATGGGAATAATGTGATAATATAAGAGGTTTAAAGTGAATTAATAAAACAAAACAAAAAGCAATCAAAAACACACAAAACAAATACCAAATGCTAGTGATGCAGTAAAGGGACACTGTTTGGAATGAATGAGAATTGTGCATTCTTACTGATGCCCCACAACGATCACACCTTTTGATCGATCAGCTATTTAACTCTTTCATCAACCTCCATTACCTATAACATAATTCTGAGAAATATATCTTTTCTTTCAAGTGTGCTGCAGGAAACATCCACTTATTTATAATTCGTTTTATGTCACTTGTTTGCTGCAAGAAAGGCAAGGCGGTAAGGCTGTAGAACACTGCTACATTATGCATCTTGCACTATGGTGTCGGTAATATAGTTTTTTCGTGCAATACTTATTTATATTGTATTCATAATTCGTTTTGTCACTTGTTTCTTGCATACTGTTTTTATTTTGTGTGTTTTTTTCTTGTTTCAAACATAAAGAAAATCTAAGACATGAAGCTATGCAGTTTCTGTGTAAGTGTATGAACACAATGATCGGTGGTGGAATTGGCTGCGATGCAAGGGGACCAGCTAAAATCTTGCCTAGGGCATCAAATTGGTCAGGGCCGGCCCAGGGCGGAATGACTGATGTGAGTAGATAGTAGGTTTTTTTGGGCGCGGCCTATTTTGTTATGACGTATGCCCTAAGCTTATTAATATTCCTACGTCATAATCGGGGGGCGTGATTTTAGAGTTATTTCCTTAATTATTCCTACGTCATATCCGTCAGAAAGTGTACACCCCTAAAACCCTGAACAACAAGGCCCCCCATAACCGGTTGTTCTTGTTGTTCTTGTTGGTCAACTGTAGAGTGTGAATGGGTCGGCTCTTCCTGTAGCGGTTGGGGGTCTTTTTTAAATATACATGTAAGGGGCCCAGGTCTTAACAATGCCATTTTGAATAGTGCGTTTATCATATTCACACTGTCTCTGTCTCTGTCTCTGTCTGTCTCTCTCTCTCTGTCTCTCTCGCCCAAGCATTTTATAAGATCAACAAGTTCTGTTGTCTGTAATGGTCCCAGGTCTTAACAATGCCATTTTGAATAGTGCGTTTATCATATTCACACTGGCTCTGTCTCTGTCTGTCTCTATATCTCTCTCTCTCGCCCAATCATTTTATAAGATCAACAAGTTCTGTTGTCTGTAATGGTCACAGGTCCTAACAATTCCTGTTATGCATAGGGTACTTATGTTAACCCCAATGTATATGGCTCTGTCTCTCCCCTCAAATTTAATTAAAAATAAAATTAAAAAAAAGAGGGTGTGTGTGTGTGTGGGTGTTTGTGGGTATAGGTTAATTGTATTTGTAAAAAAAAAAAAAAAAAAAAAAAAAAAAAAAAAAGCTGTGGTTATATTTTATCTCACACATAATGTGTTCATTCGTTTTACTTAAATACATTCTAGGGTCTTAAAGCTCATAAGAGTTAGACTTAAGATAAGGATATGTTTTTAAGGTATTTTAGCAGGCTCAATCCCTGATGATAAGGAATCATTTAAAAAATAAAAACAACTGATCACTCAATGCTAAATAGATCACAACACTCAAGGCTAAATCACTCACACCACGGGGGACGGGGGTGGGCTCAGACAAACGTAGGCATGGCGTGTGGTCTCAAAACATTCAGAATACTTTTAAACTATATAATTTATAAGCTTTGTAAAATAAACCCAAATATCTCTTTTGTGGGGATAAACGCTGTTCTGAGTAGTTTGTGACTTGTTTAATACCAAACAAAGCATCGCTATTAAAAAAAAAAAAAAAAAAAAAAAATCACTGTAAAAGCGCTACTTATTTTAGATCTTTATAGTTATTTTCTTGGCTCAGGTTGTTTTTTAGCGCGTATAAAGGCCTGAAATATTCTTAGTGTTTATTGACTATAGGTCTTGATGCTTAAAAATGTTTTTTTGAGAGACCAAAAGGTTCTAATAAAAGTTTAGAGTAGAGAGGAGAGAGATCGTCGCCATCTTGGTTTCTATTTGAAATTGATGCAGGGTCATTTTATTGGTTGGTTTTGATATGTTAATTGATAACAGGACGGCACAAAGGCCAGCCCAGAACAATGCCTTACAAGCAGATCCGGCATCCGGCCATCAGTATAAGTATGAAGGTCTGGTCTTCAGCTCGACAGACTCATACTGACCTTTCGATTTAAGCCTAAAGATCAACAATGTCCGGAAACAACATCAACGACTTCGATTTAAACGAGTTTTTAGGTAAGTCTTCAGATTATTTTCATTGACTCAGAGCGTGGGCATGTATTGTAAATAAGGTTATAACATCTGTTTTAAGTTCTGTAAAATTATTTTTCAGCCAGTCAACAGGAGTTAATTCCCAACGCTGAGGAGATCATCTGGAACAACGACGGTAAGATTTTTGTGTTTGCGCTCAAGGGTTCTTATGTATGGGTGTGTGGTTGTGTTTTGAAGCGGCTCATTAGAGTTATGAAAACGTTTTAATATATATTAATGGCGGTCTCTTTAATTACACAGAAACTATCGAAAGGCCTGTGATTAATGTCTCCGAGGATCAACCAAGAGAAGTGGTTGTCCCTAGACAGGCTGTCTGCCGACCGGGTAAGAACTAAACCCCTGTTTGTTTGTATAACGTTTCGGTAAGATGTTTGAGGCCCGTTTTGTTAATTTAAAAAAATATCCTTTCTAACAGTATTAAGAAACGTGGTTCGAGACAACGAAAGGCCTTCCACATCGAGGGATTGTTTCGTTTTACCTTCGAGAACCGTAACCTTTCAAGAATCTGAAAGGCCGTCAGCCCCTGTATCTGATAGCGGTGAGTATATATCTGCCGCTTGTAAGAGGTTAAAGCTTTTTATAAAGAGGGGTGGTTAAAGGTTAAACATGTCTCTTACCTTCACAGAAGTGCAAAAAGCTAAATCAGCTGAAAAACATAAGAAACGATTATTCTTTGGAGGTAAGTAAGATCTTTCAAACTTTAATGTTTTTAAAAGGGTTTTGTTTACCCGTTGAGGGCTAATATTTAAGCGAGGGGTGTCCATTTCCTGTAGGTCTTGGGGGTTCTGGGAAAGATCTTTAGAAGTCCGGACAGGTCTAGGCTTGTTTCTGGGGCATGTGTTTAGAAATGACCGATTGCCCGACCGTCTGGTTAGGAAGTAAAGCTGTCCGAAAGGTTTTAGTAAGTTGTTTGGCTTATCTCCCGCAATTATACTTCTGTTTTAAAGTGGCTGTAGGAAAAGGCTTGAAGGTGTTCATTGTATTTAATATTTAAACAGATCGTGAAAACGTTTGTGAAACAGGAAGTCCCGGGATCAGGAAGCGTTTACACTTGGAAGGTTCGTTTAAAAATGAAATGTGGTGTGTGTGTGTATAAAAAGTGTTTTATTAACAATATTACATTTAAGAAACAGTTTATTTACAGAGGCTTCTCTGTTTTACATTTATTATCAAGTCCTAATAAATATATTGTCTGTAAATAATAAGGCGTTGTAGTGAATGTCTAAGCCTATTTTCAAAGGTCTAAAAAAGCTAAAGGTTTTGAAGGTCCTGGACATGTTGTTTTAAGTTTGATTTCTGTCGCCGTTTAAAGATGTAAATGTAATGTATATTTTTATTCTTCCCAAGACTCTTGGGATAGTCATTCTGTGGATGAGCTATTGAGGACAATTACCCCGTCTAAGTGGGATCAAACATCTTCCCTGGAGAGATCACCGAGAGGATCCCCCACGGTGGTCTTGGAGACCCCCCAACATCTACTCAGGCCACAGCCTTCTGGGGGTAATTCAACAATCCAGATTCAGCCCGCCGCATTGTCGGGCGGAACAAATACAGGCAACCAACAACCTCAGGGGTCGCCGTCAGTCAGGGTTGACACACCACCCAACGACGGACTGGTTTCAACATCGTCCCCCCAGCCCCGTTTCTTGGCTACAGAAACGCTGAACAGTACACCGCGATTGGCCAGGGTGTCACCGCAAAGGCCTTCTTGGTCTCCGTCCGTGAGTATACGCTCGCTCCCTGCCTCCTTCGACCGAGATTTACCGGAGCGACCATCCTTTGCAGCTGAGCCAGGACACCATCCCCCGGAGCTACTTCCTGAAGGTCGGCATGAGTTGCTACATACCTTGTTACTAAATCAAAGACTTGTGTTAGTGGGGCAAAACCTTGTGATAGAGAGTCAAAACACCCTTATTAATACCCTTACTAACGAATTGTACCGTATTTAATGTTTTAATAGATACAAAACGCCTTACTATTGTGGGTTGTTGGAAAAATAAAAAATAAAAAAAAATGTCCGGACTTGGTAAAAGAACTCACAAACTAAAGGATTATGAACAAGTTAGGGCCCCAAAAAGACCTTCCCGAGAGAACACCCCCGGCCCTGTTGTGAACTCCTCTGATGTCCCAATGAACCAGGAACTATTACAAATGATAAATGATTTAAATAACCCCCAATCACCACCGATATAATGTGAATTACCAGACTTACCGGTGAACCCCGACCTGTTACAGATGGTCAATGATCTAAATAACCACCTCCCAACGGTAGCGCTTATAGAGGTTCAACCCCTAGTTCACCCCGATTTGTTTGAAATGGTGGAGGCTTTGGAGACGCTACCCCGACCAAATTCTGCCCCTATTATAAATGATTTGAGACCATTAGAACACAGTACGGCGGCAGAAGCAGCCGTCACTATAGAGGAGGGTCTTGACATTAACCGGGTGGATATCTTTGAAGGACTTTTACAGGCTTTAAATGAGCCTCCTCAAAAAGGGGGTTTTGTAGATGTCAGCGGTGGGGGTGTTCGGAATGTGGAGGGTTCTGAGACTGATAAGGCTGTGGATGACATGCTCTGTGAGAATGTAGGGGTTGAAGGCTTTGTTCAAAATGATGATGTGTCCAAGAGTACCAGTGATCCCGTGATTATAGATAGACCGGCCTATAACAATTTTGAAATGATTCAGCGTTTTAATTTTGCAGAACTTTTAAATTGTGACAATTATGCAGAAATATTTGTCAACATACACGAGGCCTTGCAAAACATGCTTGAACAGGTTGCTGAAAGGGTCAGACCTCGAGATGTTGTACAGTTAGAACTCAGAGGGGATGATTTGTTTAGCAACCTATCTGTAATGCTGAGTGGAGATAATTTAGATGTTGATGAATTTCTGGCTAAAATCGAAGCGTTATTGCAAAGTAACGCATCCATCTTAGCTGATGAAAGTCTGTCTCTGGTAATGAATGTGGTTCGTAACCCTGAGGGTGTGGCGCTTAGAAGACTGTCGAAATGCTTGAAGAACGACATAATTAGGAACAAGCTCAGGCAATTAGTGGTGAGTTCCAATGGTGACAATAAGCTCTGTTTTGCTTACAGTTTAATAAAACTACTCACCCCCGACATGCCTGAACCCCAAGCTATGCAAGAGGCTTTAATGCTTCATCAGAGGGCCGGCTTAAACTCTCAACAGATGGTTGCCTTTTCAGACATTGCCATGTTTGAGGAGTTGTTGTCTTTAAAAATTGTTGTGTGGTACCGTTGTGAGGTAAAGGAAGTATTTGTGAAATTTCAGACACATCCTGAAACCCATACACAGACACTGTTTCTCTTCCTAAGTGATAGTCATTACTTTGGAATAAAGAGTTTGACGGCTTTTTTGGGTTGTTCGTATGTTTGTCATTGGTGTTATAAGGCCTTCAATGATAAGCTTAAGCACCGCTGTGACGGTTACTGTAACGTCTGTTTCAATCCGCAATGTCGTAAGGGTTTGGCCCCTACCATTCGATGTAAAGATTGCTTAAGGATTTGTCTCTCCGCGTTCTGTTTTTCCGAACATAAGGTGCAGAGGGCCGCTGCTGAGGGGGTTAAAAAACGGAGTTATTGTGATCAAACTAAATATTGCCCGCAGTGTTGCCTCCAGTACCGTTTTCATGAGGTTAAACCACACAAATGTCTGGAACCGAGATGTAGGATCTGTAATGCGGATTTAACCCCGGGGTCTGAACACCAGTGCTTTATTCAGCCGGTTAAAAAGGAGCCGCCGCACAACCGGTATGTCTTTTTTGATTTTGAATGCCGGCAAGAAAACGGGGTCCATGTTGCTAATTATATACACTGTATTGACATGTTGGATTGTGAGTGGTCAGCTAGCTAGTCCAAAATACCTCAATTACACATTTATTGCCCACAATGCTAAGGGTTATGATTCTTACATATTGATGAAGTATCTGGTGGAAAATGGGGTGACCCCAAAAATAATAGCTCAGGGTAGCAAGATCATGTGTTTCACCGACGAGGCTTTCAACCAACGTTACATAGACTCGTTAAATTTCCTCCCCATGAAATTGAGCGCTTTGCCTAAAGCTCTGGGTTTTGAGGCTCAGAAGAAAGGTTGGTTCTGCCATTTTTTTAATACTAAGGACACTCAAAATTATCGAGGGTCCTACCCGCCCGCCTCTTATTATGGGGTTGATACTATGATGTCTCATGAGAGGGAGGAATTCTTTAAATGGTACAATACGGTTAAGGGAGGTGTTTTTGATTTCCGAGAAGAGATGGCCGCTTATTGTAAAAATGATGTGGTGATCCTTAAAGAAGCCTGTTTGCGTTTCCGCGCCGAGGTTATCAACACGTCGGGTCTCGACCCTTTGCAAAGTGTGACCATAGCGTCTCTCTGCATGAAAATGTATCGATCCAATTTCTTGCAGAAAAACACTATAGCGGTCACCACTTCTGACAACTATCGTGCTAGACAAAAGAACTTTTCGACTGTCTCCATACAGTGGCTGGAATATCTGAGTGCCCGGGATAACATCTTCATCAGACATGCTTTAAATCAAGGGGAAGTCAAAATGGGTCCTTACTACTTAGACGGTTTTAGCGATGTGTCCGGGCGGTGTACCGCTTATGGGTTTGCTGTTTGTATTTACCAGGGCTGTCCTCAGTGCTTCGACCCAAACACCTTTAACCCCGTAACACAAAAACTCTGCGGTGATATGTACTATGATTTCCAGGAACGAATTGAAACTTTAAAAAACACCTATGGTTTGAATGTACTGGTGATTTGGGAACACGCGTGGACGACCCTGAAGCAACAGGATGTGGGGGTACAACGGTTTATGGAAACCTTGGACTTTCCTGAACGTCTAGAGCCCAGGGATGCGTTATTTGGGGGTCGTACCAACGCCCTCTGTTTACATTATGAGGTAAAGGAGGGTGAGAGAGTAGATTACTATGATTTCACCAGTCTGTACCCTTATGTCAACAAGACCAAAATGTACCCGGTGGGGCATCCAACCATTGTTTATCGTGACTTTCTCGAAATCGGACAGTACTTTGGTTTGATCAAAGTCAGCATGTACCCTCCTCGCGAGCTGTTCTTACCCGTGTTGCCTTACAGGTGTTCGGGAAAATTGATGTTCCCTCTGTGTAGAACGTGTGTGGAAACTGAAAATCAAAATACCTCTTGTCTGCACAGTGATGACGAGAGAGCGCTGACGGGTGTCTGGTGTAGCATTGAGCTTGACAAGGCGGTGGAGAAAGGTTACAGAGTCGGTAAGGTGTATGAGGTTTGGCATTTTTCTGAAAAATCTGATACTCTTTTTGCTGAGTACATTATGACCCATCTGAAAGGGAAACAGGAGGCATCGGGCTATCCCTCATGGTGTGTTGACTCCGCTGCCAAAGAGCGGTACGTTCAGCAATATTTTGAAAAGGAAGGGATCCGTCTAGAGCCGGGGAACATAACTGTAAACCCCGCCAAGAGACAAATGTCCAAACTGATTTTAAACAGTCTGTGGGGTAAGTTTGGGGAAAGAAATAACCGTCTAAACACAACCTTGATTAAAACCCCTGAACAGTTTATAGAATTTATGTTTTCCAAACAACATGCAGTATCACACTTTCAATTCTTAAATGACCACGTGGCACAGGTCCAGTGGAGGGCCCCTAAAGATTTCCCCACCAAACAGGGAAACGTTAATGTTTTCATAGCGGTTTTTACCACGGCTTACGCCCGGCTTGAACTGTACAACTTAATGGATCAGCTGCAGGAACGCACGCTCTATCATGATACTGACTCTGTAATCTTTGTCACCAGGCCAGGGGATTGGGTCCCTCCCCTCGGGGACTACCTTGGGGAGTTAACGAGTGAGCTAGATCCTCAGGACCACATAGTTGAGTTTGTTTCAGGGGGTCCTAAGACTTACGCATACAGAACGGCTGCGGGTAAGACCTGTATGAAAGTTAAGGGTTTCACTCTGAACCATTGTAACAACAAGCTCATTAACATCAAGTCTCTGACGACCCTGGTACAAAGTTTTGTAACCGAGAAAGACGCGCCTCCTCGCGAGATTATTACAGCCGGAAATCAGATCTATCGCAATAAAAAGGGGTACACATTGGAAAATAGATCACTAAACAAACGGTTCAGGGTGGTGTACAATAAAAGAGTGTTGAAGACTGATTATACCACTCTGCCTTATGGATATTAGCGGTGGTTTTGATAACAGACTTCAACACCCTTTCTCCTGTATTATAGCCGGTCCCTCCAATTCGGGTAAGAGCTATCTTATAAAGAACATCATAGAAGATGTGGACGCAACCGTGTCCCAAGCTCTTGACAACATAGTGTGGTGTTACTCTTGCTGGCAACCTCTCTACGATGATTTGGCATCAAAAAAAAATAATCTGAAATTTGTGCAAGGTCTCCCCGCCTCGTTGTGTGACGATGACCTGTTCCCGCCCGGACAAACTAATCTAGTGATCCTTGATGACCTGATGGAGCAGGCCGGTGACAACAGTGAAGTGGAAAAAGCTTTACAAAAGTACACTCATCATAGGAATTTAAGTATTATTTATTTAGTTCAAAATCTATTTTTTCAAGGTAAAAAAAGCCGCACTATTAATTTAAATGCCAATTATATAATTCTTTTTAAAAACCCCAGAGATAAACTACAGGTCACCGTCTTGGCTCGTCAAATGTACCCTAACCAGACCAAATTCTTTTTGGAGGCATTTGAGGATGCCACCAAAAAACCCTACGGGTACTTGATTGTGGACTTAAAAGCACAAACCCCAGAAGACTTTCGCCTCAGAACAGGTTTGTGCCCGCCCGATTGGCCGGCAGTGTATGTGCTAAAGAAAAGGAAATAAATAAGAATGTCTGTTCGGATTAAAAGAAATCTGCCGCTTTTGCAAATGTTATTTGAGGGGAGCCCGTGCCATAGGAAAGCTGTGCTGGCAGGGGCCCCCTCGGATTTGATCGAGACCCTGTGTGAAATAGCTTTTAACATCTTACGCGGTAATATACCCCTAACCCCTTCTCAACATTCTAAACTCAAAAAACAAAAAGCGGTTATCAAGATCATCGCTAATAAGAAGTATTCTATTAAAAGAAAAAGAAAGAAGATTAATCAAACCGGAGGTTTTATAGGACCGCTGTTGAGCATAGCCGTGCCTTTCCTAACCAGTCTTCTAGCTTCCAGAGTGGGTTAATAATGGAATATGCTCAGAAAATGTTTTTGATCCCTCAGGAGCAGCTTGAGAAACTGAGAAAAAATGTTGTCGGGCCAGAGCCCATTAGACAAACGGCCGAAAACAACCTGGACTCTGAAATGAAAGCTATACTGGCCAGGGCTGATTTAAATCAGTATTCCAAAGCCCAGATGTATAGCAACACGTTACAGCTCTACCTCCGTCTGGTTAGACAGGGTGAAAAAGATCAAAACATTTTAACTTTAACCATGGCCTCTCAAGAAAATGGTTCTGGGACTGATGCGGGGGGTACGGTTGATAAAGATGTTGCGGTGCCCGAACCTGTTGAGAGTTCAGAGGGAGATGTTGTAACGGATGTTTTGAGAAACATGCCGGCCAGAAGCAAAAGACATGCAGAATATATTCTGCACAAAATGGTTCAGAAACCGCGGGTAACGACTTGGAATGAACAGGGTGAATTTGTTTTTAAAGGACAACTGCTCAAAGGTTCACACATGTTTGATTTGTTGAAGAGTGTCACTAGCACTAATAAGGTACCCGATAGTCGCCGACCTGTAGGCTGGAATGCTTTCCTACAGGCGATGGCCTGTCTGAACATACCCCAATCAACAGTCCCTAACCAGGAAATGCGACAAAAAATCCGTCTGTGTAAAGAGGTGGTGACTGATCTGACGCCGATATCTCATTACTCTGACCGTGTTGAGCAACCCTCCTCAGGATCTATCCATCGTTGGGAAGCTTATTAATCTCATGTTTTTATTTGTCTCCCCTGTAAATAAGGAACCGACAAACCATTTTTTTATTTTTATTTTTTATTTTCAAATGTTGTACATTTATTTATAACATAACCCTGCTTTGTATAAGATTTGTGCTGAATAAAAACAAAACTAATGATTCAAAGGCTGTTTTCATTATTTTTTCACTTTAACACGCATGACATCTTTTAAAATCCTCACAAGAACACCCCATCTGTATACATGGCTGGCTAGGGTCGTAAGTAATTGTGTTATAAGGGGGGGTCCACAGTGTCCTGACAAACTCTGCCACTTTTTTATCATTTTGGCCTAAATCCTCACTGTACAAGGACATAATATCGGGGTATGACCTTCCTTTAGATCTATGATATAAGAAAAACACACAGTGTTGACCACAAGTGAAGGTCTGAAGACTTTGTACTTGACGACCGCTGTAAATGGTTTCTTGACAGTTGTTGAGCAGAAAGTTATTGATCTTCCGAGGGAAAGGTCTGAAATCCGGGGGGTTTCCATAGGAATCAAAAAATTCCCTTACGGTGGTCCTCCCTTAGATAAATAGCCAGCCAATGTTCTCCGGGCATATTTTTAGGGTGTGTGTTGATTATGTACATTGCAGGTAAATTCTTGATCTTAAATTTAGGCAGCTGGTCGCAGGCGTAGACTCCTTGAAACACTTTCCGTGAGCCGTCCAGGGCATTCATGATGTGGTTGAGCTCTCTGGTGTTCATTTTAATAATAATCATACAGAACGTTTCTCCTCTGATTCACCTCAATAATGTTGTCAAACACAGCATACACGACCATATTTACAGTGCGTGGTAGAGGCTGCTTGAAACGCATCTCCAAACGCATATTGCCCGTCTTCATCAGTGAAAAATGTTGTCCACACTCTTCGTCAGGGGTCAGGTTGAAACCGTACAGGGTGTAACCGCTGCAGTATTCCCGGCGATCGATCAGCAGAGGTTGATCCTTGAGATGGCGACCCGTAGCCAGTACTAGACTGTAATATTCACGAACCGCGTTGCCGTTTTCAAAGTCAGGTTGAAAAGGTCTGGATGGAACCTGCACACCATCGACGTACAGTGCTATAAATTCCGCGTTATAATGTTTAAAGTTAAAGGGGTTCTTGTTGTAAACCCCGGTAAATGCATCATTATCCACGAGACCTATAATAACCTGTTTTGGGAGCTGGCCTAGAAACAGATTTTCCTGGTTCATCACCCGTGTCCCTGCGGGGATACTGTGGACTTTCATATAGACTCTTTCGATCGGGTACTTGGCGTTTGCCGTCATTAAAGCCTGCGCATGTCCTAGTTTAACCGCCGGGGAGACGGATACTTTTTTCACAAACAGCGAGGCCGATAATATGGTCAGTTTATATTTTTCAGTATCAGGGGTCATCAGACAAAAAGCACTTTTACTACGGATCATTTTAATTTTAATGTCTACCCCGTTGAGCATGAGTTTTTCTTGGAAAAATATGTCTGCATGAATATGTCCCATTAGCTCAAAGGTCCTCCCTTCTGTTGAAAAGGCCGTTCTTTTTTGCAAACCCTTATTGAGTCCCTCTGGATCCTGGTCGTCCATAGCTTCCGGGGTGTCTTTGAAGAAAAGGCCGGGGCTGAACTGTTTGCTTAGGGTCTCCTCACTATAATTAAGGATACACTCCATCATGGCCCTATAGGGGTAAGTATTGCTGCTTTGACTAATGAGCCGATCTCCCAGGGTCACATCCACCTGTGAAAACATGGTGGCCACCGGGTAATTGATGACCCCAGCGTTGGCCGTCTTCTCGATTGCATCGCCATCCTCATCAGTCACTTTACAGTTCATTAAAATAAATGTGTTATTCAAATCAATATAATCCTCGCCATTGCCAGCTATAAAAAACTCCAGAGGGGCCGTATCTGAAATTGCGGAAAGAGGGGGTATCTCTACATATATGCTCTTATCTATACTCGTTTGAGTGTATGGAACTGTAAACAGATCCAGTTCTGATTTGACGCATTCTTCCGATAGACTGTGGACAAAAGACATTTTTAAAAGATGTATCCTGAGGCTCTATTTGTCTTTCTTTGAGACTTTCTTTTTGCAGGTTTTTTCTTGTGCTGCTTCCTTCTCCGAGTGTTTCCACGATATGTTGGAGAATGAGAGCTTCTTCGTTTTTTGTTAGCCACGGATCTTCGTCGCCCTGGTGGACACATACTGTTTCTTCTTTTACCCCCCCTCCTCGCCATTACCATGAGACCCGAACCCTCCTGCTGCTCATGGCTAGCTGCCCGGTTCATAACATTGGTGAACACGTCACTAACAATATTTTTAGCCGCTGATTTCAAGTGGGGTCTGGCTATAGCAAAGCCTCTCTTAAGCATGGGTACGGCCATTCTAAAGAGACCACGAAAGAGTCCTCCTAGACCGGCTCCATACATTGTGGGGGCTCCTACAAAACCGGGCAAGCCGTTCCCGGCTTGCATCTTGTAATAATCCACATAGGCGCTAGGATCTACATAACCCCTCGAGGTAGCCATTTTAATAATGTACACACTGTTTCAGGGGTCGAAAATGTAGTTTGACAATAACTTTACCGAAGCGGAAGGGTACGTTGATATTCTGATCCGATTTTACTTCGATCGTGATGTTGTCAAAGTGGGTCTTTGAGACTGGTACGTAGTGTGGCTTGTCATAAGTAATTGTGACCATGTCATTGCTTTTACCTTTAATAAGTACATTTCTCAAAAGGGGGACATAGCTATCCCCGACCCTCTGGTGTGTTATGATATCCGTATACACATAAAGAGTGTAAAAGCCGCCCCTGATGTCAGCCGGGAAGGGGGCCACCACTTCTGAGAACCTGCTCTCTGTGTCAGAATAGAACCCTAATATACGCCCCAGTTGTCCTTTGGTTTGAATGCTAATACCAGGTTTTGACACCTTGTACACTCTGTTTTTAATAGGGTTGTAATATAGCTTGATGTTGGGGGTGCCTTCTGAGAACTGTTTATGCATCTCATCTAATATTGTATCCACATTGTCATAATAACCTCCTTGCATCGTGAATGTCCATTGACTCTTTTTAACATCGTCAAAAATGGCGAAGGTGGCATCCTTATCTTGTAAAACAGCCCAAGTGTAAGGATACTGTATTTCCGCCAACCCCACTTCCCACGACCCCCTTAGATCTATAGATTTTCCAAATTGTACCGTGTAACTGGATATTTCATTTTTAGGGTATATATCGAGAGAGGCGTTACTGGGTAGAGTCACGTAGAAGCCTCCTGATTCCATCTTGAGTATCGAATGTAATGACCCACTCACACCGGCGGGCATGTTGTTATAAGGCTTGAATATCACAAACCTGTTGTTCAGGGACCCAACTATTGAACTTTTCAGGCCATCCAAGCCATTTCACCAACACATATTTTTTCCGGTTCTGGGTTTTCTCAGCTAATATCTTTTCAACTCTGTATACAATGTCTTTACCCACAATAATTTTTTGTAACTCGGCTTCGTAAAACGTTCCTTCTATATCCTCCCCGTCATAGTCTTTTAACCGGTACACGGGGGGGTCTCTAGCCACCTGTTCGGTAACTGTAAAATATTCGTCAGAAAATGTTTGTTCATAATCTTTGGCAAAAGTACTCCTTAGCTTTGAAACGCGAACCACATCGCCGATGTTGAACTTATAAGTAGTTTTCCCCTTCTTAATAAATGGGCCGTATAATTTTTTATAGACCTTAAAAGAATTACTTTGATCAACATCTATAGGCTTCATTTTAATACTGGCGTGATACCCTTGGTTGTAAGCATCGATAAAATCCTGAACTTTATCAAAATACTTGAACGTGTTGACCGCTGTAAAATATCTCCACATTTTGGTCTTTATGGTGCGGTTAAACCTCTCCACCACCGATGCCTTAAGCTCATTGCCGGTGGTGAAATGATGTATTTTGTGTCTCTTCAGTAGATTCTGAAATTCTCTGTTGAGAAACTCTTTTCCTTTATCAGTCTGCAGTTTTTTAGGACATCGTCCCTGGGACAATATATCCTCAAAGGCCCTTGTCACCGCCCGACCTGTTTTATTATGTAGAATGCGAGCCCAGGCATATTTTGATAACACATCGATACACATCAATATAAATTTGTGACCATTGTTATGTTTTGATAAATTTGACATATCGACTAGATCCATTTGCCATTGTGAGTCTATGTCAGTTGCATATACACGGTTTCTTTTAAAGTTAATCCTGAGAGGTTTATGTAAGGTATAGGCGTCTTGTTCCCGTAACCATTCTGAAACAACCACATCATTAACCTTCACACCGGCCTCAGCGAGTCCCCTTTGAAAACCCTTCTTACCCGCCAAACCCCCAATCGTGGCTGGGTTGTAGTATAGTTCATGCATTTGGGGAGCTTGCCGAGTCATTCTGCCAAATAAACACACAGACCCACACTATGCGCAAAGTTTTTATACAAGGTTTTTTATTCAACTTCAGGAGAGCAGATACCCCTTTTTAGACATTTGAGAAAAGTATAACATACACAACAATTTTTTCTACGGTCCAGACAAAAAGAAATCAGATGATTGGTTACTTGATCTATATCAACAAATACCTGTTTCTTTATCTTGTAGGCACACACCTCAGTTACATATGTAAATAAAACAACAATATGACCTATTTTAAAAGTAAACAGAGGGGTATTAAACATGCTCAGTAAAAGGTCATACAGATGTTGATGAAATGGCCTAATATCATTCTTGGCCCCCTTGAGCGCTTCATCCCAGTGTTCATACCCCCCGGTCTTTGTTACAGCAACCATTAACTTTTCCAGGTTTGAAAGTTGATCCTCATCGATGGTTAAATCTGTAGAGAAAAGGCTCGCGTTGGCTACTTTTCTGTCAAGCACATGGTGTAATAGCGCTCTCAGGTTAGCTGCAGAGTGTTGATGACAGAACCAGTTGCAGCAGCAGTCCAGAACATTCCCCATGTTCAAAGTCCCTTAGTTCAGGTCAGAGTCTGAATCAGTGGCGTAGATGTCGAATTCTTCGTCGCTGCCCCCAGCTTTAACTTCTTTACGGAAGAAATAAGCTTTTAGCTTGCCAGCGGTTTTTCTACTTGGCTCATCCAGGTCATTGAGCAGCTGCCCAAGTTTCTCTATTATAAACGGCTCCTTTTTCAGCTCCAGCAAAATCTCATCTATGATTTTCTGGACTTGTCCAGCAGTGACATGTATGTGGGAGTAAGACAGAGCCTTGATTAGTGCCGGTTTCAGCCACGGTTTGTTCAGTCTTCTGTAAAACACGTTGAAATAGAACAGGAAATAGTAACGGTCTGGTTCAAACAAACAACTGTGTCTCAACTGACTGGGGTGATTCACTTCACACCCCCGACAGACTTCTTTCAGAGCTCGGTCGATGAGAGCACTCAGAATATACACCAGGGTGCTTTTAACCACTCTGCTTACTTGGACACCTACCCCGGGCATAAATCCTGCGTCTTCATCACGCCCCCGAGACAGTCCGATGCTCATTGGGTCGCCTGGTGGTTTGTGGGGTGTTTCTACATCCATTGGACTGACCCCCTCCTGAGACGCACAGACGGTAGACAGTTCGGCAAAATCGAGGCCCTCCATGAGCTCCAGAGGCTGGGGATCCCCGAGACTCATTTGGACATCCATCGCTCCGCATGTTGTTTCGTCCTGAGGGACCGGGGTCTGAGGTCTTGGAGGGTAACCGCAGTCAGAGGGTTCCGGAGTGTATACAAAATCTGGGGAATAGAACCAGGGGTGATCCCGGGTTTGAAGAGGCCTGTAGAGCCTGTCGACGTCCGCAGCTTTCGGGTAAGACATTCTCTTTAATTTTAAACCATGAATGAATTGTTGCGCCTTTTATCCTATCTCTTCACTACGTCACGACACACCGCCCTCTTAGAAGAGAGTAGACCCTGAGCCGTCAGACCCCCCTCCAACCCCCCACAGGTCGTCTGTTTTATCATCGTCGTCGTCATTCAAGGGGGATATATAATCCATAATCCAGCATATTCAACTTCTAACAGAATCCAGTTGTGAACATTTGGTCAAGATGTCAAAACCATCATTTATACAGTTTATGACCTCTTTCAAGAACGGCCAGTCCACGGCGTCAAACATAATTTCAGTAACCTGTTTTTCTGGATCCTCCACAACCCCTTCAATAGGGTTTGTAATCAGGGTACTGCTAAACAAAACCTTACGATCAGTAGTTAGAGATAGACTCTTCACCACTGTACCGTAGTTCTGCAAGCTTTCCCATTCACACCTTTCAAAACTCTGAGTCGGAGACTCCGTTTCGCCTTCTCTTGGACCCTCTTGCAAGCCTTCTAGAGTCTTATCCACAAGCCCCAGGTCTCTCCATGCCATCACCTTCAACCAGTCCTCAAAAGAGTATTCAATCACCGTCTCAAAAGGTTCCAACGTACCCTCCTTCTCTCCCAAAGCAAAAAGCTCCACTCCAACATAGCTGGGATCCCTTTTAAAGCGGTAACCCCGTCGACCCCCCCAGAACAACACCCAGGAGCGTTCAATCTTCAAATTGGTGAGTACAGGAACCCTTGCCCGGGATTGTTTCTTGCGGGGTTTCATGTTGATGTCGCTGGACATGTTGAAGAAGCGGGATGTTTCAGATGCTGAGAATTAAAGAGGTATTGCCTAAAAGCAGCGCGGGGTCTTAAATAGAGAGGAGAGTTTCGGGGCGTTGCCTTCAGAGGGGGGGGGGGGTCTTTATGGGTGGCCTTGTTGTTCAGGGTTTTAGGGGTGTACACTTTCTGACGGATATGACGTAGGAATAATTAAGGAAATAACTCTAAAATCACGCCCCCCAATTATGACGTAGGCATATTAATAAGCTTAGGGCATACGTCATAACAAAATAGGCCGCGCCCAAAAAACCCTACTATCTACTGATGTGCGGTCCTAATTAATCGGCTACGTAAATCATTCCTTTCCGACCGAACCTGTAACGCTCAAATAAATAATCTGTATAATTTATTTAGCCATCTAACTTCAAGTTAACCTGACACTGAGCAGGTTTGATTTTTGTTTGTCTGTGTTCCACCTCGGGGGGTAAATTCAATAAACTATGCGCTAAATAAAAACTGACCTTTAAATAAACAGTATTCATCTATCGAGAATCTATGTTCATGGTTTGTATAGAAGTATTTCCACATATGCATCTGGACACTCGGGCAAGCCAGCTGAGAAGTCGCTCAAGTCGCCGCAGCTAAGTATCGCCTTTTTCTCTCGCGTTTCCTAGTTTAGTTAAGAGTTACATTGATTGATTACGTGGTTTGTTTAGCTAAGAATGATATATCTTGCACCTGTTTTGTAGTAAGAGCAGCGACTGTTTGTTAGTGAATTTAGCAAGTTACTTAGCACACTTAACACGCCCTGTCTGTAATCAGAAGCTTTACACTGTAGGCTGTGATTATTCGCATGTATCTAGTCAGATGAATGATCTGAAATGCATCAAAAGTCATGGAATGAGAGACTTTTTGGGCGTTGGTGGTATAGTGGTGAGCATAGCTGCCTTCCAAGCAGTTGACCCGGGTTCGATTCCCGGCCAACGCAACGTTTTCTTTCTAGGCTTCCGCCATCACATTTGTGATGCTTCGGGGGAGTTCGACACCATTCAAGCTATTGCGACCCTACTAAGCCTGCACTTACCGCTGTTTTCACTAACACACTTCTGGTGAACCGTTGCGCATGAACAGATGACGAATAAATGGCCTTACACTAGTATCCCACAGCACCAGCTTCGTCTGTAGAAAAACAAAGGTTCCTCTCCCTGCTGCAGGATACCCACATCACACTTGACTCGCAGACCTTTACTGCGCCCTCTTGCTTCACGTGGGCCGTGCTCCCAGAAGCGCTGTAACATACATGTGCACTTGCGTGCAAAAGTATTCGGTATTACATTTATTTGACGTGTTCATTGCTTGAATATACTTTAAAAGCTAATACACTCCTCTCCATGCTCACCAACAACAATGTTGGCGACGATGACGGCTAAAGTAAGGAGAAATAGAAATGCCACTTCCATTCACTCCAATTACTATTGTTGTTATTATTACAGGGGAAAACTATGACCCTTGGTCATCAGTGTCTTGGGCGGACAGTTATGTCATTTAACAACATCCAAGATACCCGAGCCATCGGTCAGTCAGCACCGCTAGATGGCGGCAGTCAGACACTCATGCAATGTTTGAAGAAGGAAGTGTTCAAATAGAGGAGCGCACAACTCTCTACGTGGCACCGATGTTAACTAGTTTTCACAGAAACCTGTGCTATGTGGCTCGTTGGTCTAGGGGTATGATTCAAAGGGTTCAAATCCCGGACGAGCCCTTTGTTTTAGTATTCTCTCATTCATTTTCATTTTGACAGGGTACTTTTGCCAACATGAAAAACATTTCCTTCATGTATCATGACTTCATTATGGTAATATCTCATTTCGTATGTTTCCAAATAGGCCTCTTAACAATCATCTACAAGCCTACATATACCAGCATGATTTCATACTATGTGCACGATATGTAGTCCATGTCTGTCTCTCTGTCTGTCTAGATATATGTTTATAATTGAGTTGATGATAGTTGCATCTGTGCGCCAAACTGTGTCTGAGCAGCAGACTGTAACTTGAAATAATTGCATGAAAATGTCTGTATCTTCTTAATTTTATGCAGGTTAGTTCAGCTAGTAAGAAAGGTCACTATCTTTTTTATCTTTTTCTGTAACTAAACCATTCAGTCTTTCTACATGATGCCGTGAATCCAACATTTCCCCAATTCGCTCCCTGCGAGAAGACAATGCGATGTGCAATGAAAGTAATAGCCTGTCACTTGGCACTTCAGTTCTGCGTACCACCAAGTCTTATTAGACTCCTTAGTTCTAACTGCAAGTTCCCTGCCATGTCCATGAAAGGGGATTGAGTCCGTATTGAACCATTATCTAAAACACAAAACTATGAGAAAGCTTTCGTGATCTATTGGTGCGCATCGCTGCCTTCCGAGTAGTGGCCAGTACTACTACTACTAAAGGTAATTATACTAAGGAACGAATGAACGAAAGAGAGAGTATCATTACTCAGTACACTTAGAGGCTATGTGTGTACTAGTAACTTGTTACTTGATTTAAGTCACGAAAAGTCCCATCCAACGTCAGTCCCATCCTATGTAATGTGTGATGTCCAGAGCCGGCCCTAGCCATTTGGGGGCCATATGCGAGATTTGATAGTAGCCCCAGAACCATCCCCCCTCTCGATGAAAAACATTTTAGTGGTGCCCATGTTTATGGCGTATAGAGAATGTTTAGTTAAAACTAAAATAAACACAAACAATTAAATAATGCACATCACAGAACATGTATTGCACTTTAACATTCACTGTACTTGTTGAAGAAATTGATGTAATAATCAATACAAATGTAAATAGTGCACTATGCATATTGAAATCAGAGCAATAACTAATAAACTGTTTAGGTAAAATAACATCCACACCAAAAATACTCAATACTGAAAATACTATAGTGCACAAGAAACTGAATTTAAATAATACAATACTATGAAAAATCATTAGCTGACAACTGGCAAACTACTGCAGTACTTAACTACTAGCTGATCATTATCATCATTTGGATGGCAACTGGCAGTAGGCTAGCTAGCAAAGTGAGCTGGATTATTACTTTATAATGATATATAATTTATAAAGACATGTAAATTCCTCACAAAGTTATGACTTAAAGTCCCACTGCTTGGAATTTAGAAAACACAGAACATCACTAAAGTTCCCCTGACATTATCTTTATAAACTCCACCACAATATACATTATATCCATCATATTTACATTACATTTAGCATACATATCCCTGACGCATGTATTGACCTCACTGGAGACAATATGCTCGAGTCACAGATTAAATGCCCCTCTCCCTCTCGGGTTTACATGGTCTTAGTTTATTGCACTAGAGACGAGTTGTTTACCCGCAGCACTGCACAGGGCAAAGGACTGTCTTGTGCATTGCGCCTTGTTTAATACTTTGTTTTAATGATCTTACCGAGTGTTTTTTTACATCACTGGTGGGGCTACAAAGCCATGAATCGAAGTGTTTTATCAAGTTAGGATTAAAACACGATGTACAGTACTGAACAGTGTACAACAGACCCACAACAATTTAGAGAGCATAATGATAAAGGAAACCACTGATCCGCATTATCCATGAAACGTCCATCAGCAATGTACTTTACCTTGAAACCCACAATAAATGGACCAGACCGTTACCTTGCACTTTTAAAATGCGTCCATTTCGGGAATGTTACATGGATACCATCATCTCAGACATTAGATTTTGCATGTAAACTGTGGGCTTAGATCGTGGAAAATTGTGCATGTTTTCAAAATTTCTACGCCATTTACTGGTGTTCTTGGGATGCTCCTTCTGTGTGACCGTATACCTCGAGTAAACGTTTACTCAGTCTGCTTGAGCAAGTGGGTTGAAATGACGTGTGTAAGCCGAAAGCCAGTAATGTATTTTGATACCAGACATTACAGCTTTCATGACCAGGGGCGCAGCGAGGATTTCAGGGCCCCATGAAAGTAAAAAAGGTAGTTACCGAAGTGTGACCCATCGGGAGGATAGCTAAACCCGGGGGTTATGCCTGTGAGGAGAGGTTGAGGGGTGGATGAGGAAGCTCGCCACTTGATAGGTCCGGTCGTTGAGGTAGGAGGAGAAGCAAGTGAGAGCAGTCCCAGAGATTCCAAGGTCAGCGAGGCAGGAGAGGAGGATGGAGTGATCGACGGTGTCAAATGTTGCAGAGAGACCAAGGAGGATGAGGATTGAGGAGAGGGAGGCTGCCCGAGCACAGTTGAGGGAGTCAGTGACTGCCAGGACAGCAGTCTCAGTGGTGTGAGCGGTGTTTGGAAGGCGGATTGCAGAGGATCAAGAAGTGAGAGATGGGAAAGGAATGCAGAGAGCTGACAGTGGACCGCACGCTCGAGGGTCTTTGAGAGGAAGGGGAGTAGGGCGACAGGGCAGAGACAGGTGCCTCTGAGGAGAGGTGGGGTCAAGGGTAGGTTTCTTGAGGAGTGGGATGACCGCAGCTTGTTTAAATGCAAGAGGGGAAACAGCCAGAGAGGAGTGAGGAGTTGAGGAGGGAGGTGAAGAAGGGGAGTTGAAATGGAGCAGACGTTTGCAGGAGGCGAGTAGAGAGAGGGTCCAGGGGACATATTATGGGTTTGTGACCTAGGAGGAGAGAGGAAAGTTCAGAGTCTGAGAGAGGAGAGAATGAAGAAATGGAAGCTTGATCGGTGGGAGACTTGGGCAGGGTGGGAGTGGAGAGGAGACTGTTGAAGAGCTTGTGGATGTCTGTGATCTTGTAGAAGAATGAGGCAAAATGATGAGGTGAGATGAGATGAGGGAGGAGGGGGGAGATGAGAGAGAAGGTGGAGTAAAGCTTGCAGGGGTTGTGGACAGTGGATTCAAAGAATGACTGGAAGTAAGACTGAGGTGAGCGAGGAGGGGAATGTGGGCAGTAGAGAGTGGTAGAGTGCGAGGGTCGTTGGGAGTTTGGATCTCTTCCACTTGTGCTCAGTGGTGCGCAGACTGGATCAGGTCGAGCGGAGAACAGAAGAGATCCAAGGCTGAGGAGGGGAGGGACGGACAGAACGAGACGGTGTAAATGAAGAACTTTTTCCTGAATCAGGAGCGATTCAAACTTCCGGTTTGAAATAGCTGTAGAACTGTCGCTATTTCAGTTGGAATTTCATGAATAAATTAATATAGGGACAACCTATGGACTGCCTACAAGACGCACAATCCCAAGAAAAAGGGAGCAAAGTCGATCCACGAATTGTTTATGAAGGCAAAAAAAAAATAGGCAATTAACCAATCGTGAAGCATGAACCGATTCCAAAGTACAACAACCCTGCTAGCACATTGCCTCAATGCTGTAGCAATATAAATGATATTGCTACAATGTTATTGGCAATGTTGTGTGTTAGCAGGGAATACCTGTACAGTTTTTTTCCAACAATCTGCAAAGTTAAATACTGGTGCTGAAAAATTAGGTACTAATAAAACAGAAGTATTTGGCACACACAAGTAATGTGTGTTGGTTCGGCAGTTACTGCTCTCAGGAAGGTAATGTGACTGCCTCCCGTCTCCCCAAAGCTCCCGTCATTGATGAAGCAGGCGTGACCGCACCTTCCCAAGCTCTTCACTATGACTTCACATCTTGTCGCTATTAAAATCTAGGATGTGTCACAGAGTGGAAGTTATACAGTACCACTGGGGGGTAAAACTTATGGAAGCACGACTACACCACCTAGCGGTTGTCTACAGCCGCTAGGACCCATTGGGAGGTTGTCGATTGCCCAAATATGCCCATTTTGCATTTACTACCTCTCAATTCTCCCTTCGATTTAGGTTATTTAAATTGGGGAATCTCAAGCCAGGAGCACACCACAGACCACACAAGACAGGTATACAATTAACTGGATTACAAATCTCTAATATAAAATCCATCAGACTTCCTCTTTATGTTAAAAAGACAAAAGTTCAAACTAAAAAATGCATTCGTGGAGGGTTCTGTTGGTCTCCTCCGGCAGCACCAGGAGCTGGAATGGGGCAGGCAATAGTCCACGTGTCCTAGTACAAATTAATGAGGGGCTCCGACAAAAATTCAGCTTCTGCTCTGGTCCGGGTTTGGCAATACAAAGAAATTACAATGTCCATGTACAGTCCAAGAAAACAATGGCCGAGTAAAAAAAAAAAAAAAAACAGGTTGTTTGTTGTTATCCTTTGAAACACTACTGTAGTTCAAAAAGCCTGTACGCTATCCCTTCTCTGGATACTCTCGCTAGCGTTGCAGAGGTCGCCTCAGCTCTCCTCTGGGTCTCTTAGCCCTTTCCGTTACTTGTCCATCAAGTCCTTCGTTCGCCTTTGGCTCCACGTTTCGTTCCCGTTGCTCTGCAATCCCGTCCCCCCCAGCTCCACCCCGGGAGCATTTTATCTCCAGCCTAACAGGTGCTCCTCATGGTCAATTATTGAATTTCGTAGAACCTGGCGAATAAGCGGGTACTCTCATGAATGCGTGATTAGCCATGTGTATATTTAAATCAATCAATCGTAAATAAAACTCGTGCATTTCCGTGAAGTGGGGCGGGACATTCAAAGTAAACAAACGTGATTTTAATGGGAATAATGTGATAATATAAGAGGTTTAAAGTGAATTAATAAAACAAAACAAAAAGCAATAAAAAACACACAAAACAAATACCAAAATACCATTGCTAGTGATGCAGTAAAGGGACACTGTTTGGAATGAATGAGAATTGTGCATTCTTACCGATGCCCCACAACGATCACACCTTTTGATCGATCAGCTATTTAACTCTTTCATCAACCTCCATTACCTATAACATAATTCTGAGAAATATACCTTTTCTTTCAAGTGTGCTGCAGGAAACATCCACTTATTTATAATTCGTTTTATGTCACTTGTTTGCTGCAAGAAAGGCAAGGCGGTAAGGCTGTAGAACACTGCTACATTATGCATCTTGCACTATGGTGTCGGTAATATAGTTTTTTCGTGCAATACTTATTTATATTGTATTCATAATTCGTTTTGTCACTTGTTTCTTGCATACTGTTTTTATTTTGTGTGTTTTTTTCTTGTTTCAAACATAAAGAAAATCTAAGACATGAAGCTATGCAGTTTCTGTGTAAGTGTATGAACACAATGATCGGTGGTGGAATTGGCTGCGATGCAAGGGGACCAGCTAAAATCTTGCCTAGGGCATCAAATTGGTCAGGGCCGGCCCAGGGCGGAATGACTGATGTGAGTAGATAGTAGGGTTTTTTGGGCGCGGCCTATTTTGTTATGACGTATGCCCTAAGCTTATTAATATTCCTACGTCATAATTGGGGGGCGTGATTTTAGAGTTATTTCCTTAATTATTCCTACGTCATATCCGTCAGAAAGTGTACACCCCTAAAACCCTGAACAACAAGGCCCCCCATAACCGGTTGTTCTTGTTGTTCTTGTTGGTCAACTGTAGAGTGTGAATGGGTCGGCTCTTCCTGTAGCGGTTGGGGGTCTTTTTTAAATATACATGTAAGGGGCCCAGGTCTTAACAATGCCATTTTGAATAGTGCGTTTATCATATTCACACTGTCTCTGTCTCTGTCACTGTCTGTCTCTCTCTCTTTGTCTCTCTCGCCCAAGCATTTTATAAGATCAACAAGTTCTGTTGTCTGTAATGGTCCCAGGTCTTAACAATGCCATTTTGAATAGTGCGTTTATCATATTCACACTGGCTCTGTCTCTGTCTGTCTCTATATCTCTCTCTCTCGCCCAATCATTTTATAAGATCAACAAGTTCTGTTGTCTGTAATGGTCACAGGTCCTAACAATGCCTGTTTTGCATAGGGTACTTATGTTAACCCCAATGTATATGGCTCTGTCTCTCCCCTCAAATTTAATTAAAAATAAAATTAAAAAAAAGAGGGTGTGTGTGTGTGTGGGTGTTTGTGGGTATAGGTTAATTGTATTTGTATATAAAAAAATAAATAAAAAATAAAAAAAATAAAAGCTGTGGTTATATTTTATCTCACACATAATGTGTTCATTCGTTTTACTTAAATACATTCTAGGGTCTTAAAGCTCATAAGAGTTAGACTTAAGATAAGGATATGTTTTTAAGGTATTTTAGCAGGCTCAATCCCTGATGATAAGGAATCATTTAAAAAATAAAAACAACTGATCACTCAATGCTAAATAGATCACAACACTCAAGGCTAAATCACTCACACCACGGGGGACGGGGGTGGGCTCAGACAAACGTAGGCATGGCGTGTGGTCTCAAAACATTCAGAATACTTTTAAACTATATAATTTATAAGCTTTGTAAAATAAACCCAAATATCTCTTTTGTGGGGATAAATGCTGTTCTGAGTAGTTTGTGACTTGTTTAATACCAAACAAAGCATCGCTATTAAAAAAAAAAAAAAAAAAAAAAAATCACTGTAAAAGCGCTACTTATTTTAGATCTTTATAGTTATTTTCTTGGCTCAGGTTGTTTTTTAGCGCGTATAAAGGCCTGAAATATTCTTAGTGTTTATTGACTATAGGTCTTGATGCTTAAAAATGTTTTTTTGAGAGACCAAAAGGTTCTAATAAAAGTTTAGAGTAGAGAGGAGAGAGATCGTCGCCATCTTGGTTTCTATTTGAAATTGATGCAGGGTCATTTTATTGGTTGGTTTTGATATGTTAATTGATAACAGGACGGCACAAAGGCCAGCCCAGAACAATGCCTTACAAGCAGATCCGGCATCCGGCCATCAGTATAAGTATGAAGGTCTGGTCTTCAGCTCGACAGACTCATACTGACCTTTCGATTTAAGCCTAAAGATCAACAATGTCCGGAAACAACATCAACGACTTCGATTTAAACGAGTTTTTAGGTAAGTCTTCAGATTATTTTCATTGACTCAGAGCGTGGGCATGTATTGTAAATAAGGTTATAACATCTGTTTTAAGTTCTGTAAAATTATTTTTCAGCCAGTCAACAGGAGTTAATTCCCAACGCTGAGGAGATCATCTGGAACAACGACGGTAAGATTTTTGTGTTTGCGCTCAAGGGTTCTTATGTATGGGTGTGTGGTTGTGTTTTGAAGCGGCTCATTAGAGTTATGAAAACGTTTTAATATATATTAATGGCGGTCTCTTTAATTACACAGAAACTATCGAAAGGCCTGTGATTAATGTCTCCGAGGATCAACCAAGAGAAGTGGTTGTCCCTAGACAGGCTGTCTGCCGACCGGGTAAGAACTAAACCCCTGTTTGTTTGTATAACGTTTCGGTAAGATGTTTGAGGCCCGTTTTGTTAATTTAAAAAAATATCCTTTCTAACAGTATTAAGAAACGTGGTTCGAGACAACGAAAGGCCTTCCACATCGAGGGATTGTTTCGTTTTACCTTCGAGAACCGTAACCTTTCAAGAATCTGAAAGGCCGTCAGCCCCTGTATCTGATAGCGGTGAGTATATATCTGCCGCTTGTAAGAGGTTAAAGCTTTTTATAAAGAGGGGTGGTTAAAGGTTAAACATGTCTCTTACCTTCACAGAAGTGCAAAAAGCTAAATCAGCTGAAAAACATAAGAAACGATTATTCTTTGGAGGTAAGTAAGATCTTTCAAACTTTAATGTTTTTAAAAGGGTTTTGTTTGCCCGTTGAGGGCTAATATTTAAGCGAGGGGTGTCCATTTCCTGTAGGTCTTGGGGGTTCTGGGAAAGATCTTTAGAAGTCCGGACAGGTCTAGGCTTGTTTCTGGGGCATGTGTTTAGAAATGACCGATTGCCCGACCGTCTGGTTAGGAAGTAAAGCTGTCCGAAAGGTTTTAGTAAGTTGTTTGGCTTATCTCCCGCAATTATACTTCTGTTTTAAAGTGGCTGTAGGAAAAGGCTTGAAGGTGTTCATTGTATTTAATATTTAAACAGATCGTGAAAACGTTTGTGAAACAGGAAGTCCCGGGATCAGGAAGCGTTTACACTTGGAAGGTTCGTTTAAAAATGAAATGTGGTGTGTGTGTGTATAAAAAGTGTTTTATTAACAATATTACATTTAAGAAACAGTTTATTTACAGAGGCTTCTCTGTTTTACATTTATTATCAAGTCCTAATAAATATATTGTCTGTAAATAATAAGGCGTTGTAGTGAATGTCTAAGCCTATTTTCAAAGGTCTAAAAAAGCTAAAGGTTTTGAAGGTCCTGGACATGTTGTTTTAAGTTTGATTTCTGTCGCCGTTTAAAGATGTAAATGTAATGTATATTTTTATTCTTCCCAAGACTCTTGGGATAGTCATTCTGTGGATGAGCTATTGAGGACAATTACCCCGTCTAAGTGGGATCAAACATCTTCCCCGGAGAGATCACCGAGAGGATCCCCCACGGTGGTCTTGGAGACCCCCCAACATCTACTCAGGCCACAGCCTTCTGGGGGTAATTCAACAATCCAGATTCAGCCCGCCGCATTGTCGGGCGGAACAAATACAGGCAACCAACAACCTCAGGGGTCGCCGTCAGTCAGGGTTGACACACCACCCAACGACGGACTGGTTTCAACATCGTCCCCCCAGCCCCGTTTCTTGGCTACAGAAACGCTGAACAGTACACCGCGATTGGCCAGGGTGTCACCGCAAAGGCCTTCTTGGTCTCCGTCCGTGAGTATACGCTCGCTCCCTGCCTCCTTCGACCGAGATTTACCGGAGCGACCATCCTTTGCAGCTGAGCCAGGACACCATCCCCCGGAGCTACTTCCTGAAGGTCGGCATGAGTTGCTACATACCTTGTTACTAAATCAAAGACTTGTGTTAGTGGGGCAAAACCTTGTGATAGAGAGTCAAAACACCCTTATTAATACCCTTACTAACGAATTGTACCGTATTTAATGTTTTAATAGATACAAAACGCCTTACTATTGTGGGTTGTTGGAAAAAAAAAAAATAAAAAAAAATGTCCGGACTTGGTAAAAGAACTCACAAACTAAAGGATTATGAACAAGTTAGGGCCCCAAAAAGACCTTCCCGAGAGAACACCCCCGGCCCTGTTGTGAACTCCTCTGATGTCCCAATGAACCAGGAACTATTACAAATGATAAATGATTTAAATAACCCCCAATCACCACCGATAGAATGTGAATTACCAGACTTACCGGTGAACCCCGACCTGTTACAGATGGTCAATGATCTAAATAACCACCTCCCAACGGTAGCGCTTATAGAGGTTCAACCCCTAGTTCACCCCGATTTGTTTGAAATGGTGGAGGCTTTGGAGACGCTACCCCGACCAAATTCTGCCCCTATTATAAATGATTTGAGACCATTAGAACACAGTACGGCGGCAGAAGCAGCCGTCACTATAGAGGAGGGTCTTGACATTAACCGGGTGGATATCTTTGAAGGACTTTTACAGGCTTTAAATGAGCCTCCTCAAAAAGGGGGTTTTGTAGATGTCAGCGGTGGGGGTGTTCGGAATGTGGAGGGTTCTGAGACTGATAAGGCTGTGGATGACATGCTCTGTGAGAATGTAGGGGTTGAAGGCTTTGTTCAAAATGATGATGTGTCCAAGAGTACCAGTGATCCCGTGATTATAGATAGACCGGCCTATAACAATTTTGAAATGATTCAGCGTTTTAATTTTGCAGAACTTTTAAATTGTGACAATTATGCAGAAATATTTGTCAACATACACGAGGCCTTGCAAAACATGCTTGAACAGGTTGCTGAAAGGGTCAGACCTCGAGATGTTGTACAGTTAGAACTCAGAGGGGATGATTTGTTTAGCAACCTATCTGTAATGCTGAGTGGAGATAATTTAGATGTTGATGAATTTCTGGCTAAAATAGAAGCGTTATTGCAAAGTAACGCATCCATCTTAGCTGATGAAAGTCTGTCTCTGGTAATGAATGTGTTTCGTAACCCTGAGGGTGGGGCGCTTAGAAGACTGTCGAAATGCTTGAAGAACGACATAATTAGGAACAAGCTCAGGCAATTAGTGGTGAGTTCCAATGGTGACAATAAGCTCTGTTTTGCTTACAGTTTAATAAAACTACTCACCCCCGACATGCCTGAACCCCAAGCTATGCAAGAGGCTTTAATGCTTCATCAGAGGGCCGGCTTAAACTCTCAACAGATGGTTGCCTTTTCAGACATTGCCATGTTTGAGGAGTTGTTGTCTTTAAAAATTGTTGTGTGGTACCGTTGTGAGGTAAAGGAAGTATTTGTGAAATTTCAGACACATCCTGAAACCCATACACAGACACTGTTTCTCTTCCTAAGTGATAGTCATTACTTTGGAATAAAGAGTTTGACGGCATTTTTGGGTTGTTCGTATGTTTGTCATTGGTGTTATAAGGCCTTCAATGATAAGCTTAAGCACCGCTGTGACGGTTACTGTAACGTCTGTTTCAATCCGCAATGTCGTAAGGGTTTGGCCCCTACCATTCGATGTAAAGATTGCTTAAGGATTTGTCTCTCCGCGTTCTGTTTTTCCGAACATAAGGTGCAGAGGGCCGCTGCTGAGGGGGTTAAAAAACGGAGTTATTGTGATCAAACTAAATATTGCCCGCAGTGTTGCCTCCAGTACCGTTTTCATGAGGTTAAACCACACAAATGTCTGGAACCGAGATGTAGGATCTGTAATGCGGATTTAACCCCGGGGTCTGAACACCAGTGCTTTATTCAGCCGGTTAAAAAGGAGCCGCCGCACAACCGGTATGTCGTTTTTGATTTTGAATGCCGGCAAGAAAACGGGGTCCATGTTGCTAATTATATACACTGTATTGACATGTTGGATTGTGAGTGGTCAGCTAGCTAGTCCAAAATACCTCAATTACACATTTATTGCCCACAATGCTAAGGGTTATGATTCTTACATATTGATGAAGTATCTGGTGGAAAATGGGGTGACCCCAAAAATAATAGCTCAGGGTAGCAAGATCATGTGTTTCACCGACGAGGCTTTCAACCAACGTTACATAGACTCGTTAAATTTCCTCCCCATGAAATTGAGCGCTTTGCCTAAAGCTCTGGGTTTTGAGGCTCAGAAGAAAGGTTGGTTCTGCCATTTTTTTAATACTAAGGACACTCAAAATTATCGAGGGTCCTACCCGCCCGCCTCTTATTATGGGGTTGATACTATGATGTCTCATGAGAGGGAGGAATTCTTTAAATGGTACAATACGGTTAAGGGAGGTGTTTTTGATTTCCGAGAAGAGATGGCCGCTTATTGTAAAAATGATGTGGTGATCCTTAAAGAAGCCTGTTTGCGTTTCCGCGCCGAGGTTATCAACACGTCGGGTCTCGACCCTTTGCAAAGTGTGACCATAGCGTCTCTCTGCATGAAAATGTATCGATCCAATTTCTTGCAGAAAAACACTATAGCGGTCACCACTTCTGACAACTATCGTGCTAGACAAAAGAACTTTTCGACTGTCTCCATACAGTGGCTGGAATATCTGAGTGCCCGGGATAACATCTTCATCAGACATGCTTTAAATCAAGGGGAAGTCAAAATGGGTCCTTACTACTTAGACGGTTTTAGCGACGTGTCCGGGCGGCGTACCGCTTATGAGTTTGCTGGTTGTATTTACCAGGGCTGTCCTCAGTGCTTCGACCCAAACACCTTTAACCCCGTAACACAAAAACTCTGCGGTGATATGTACTATGATTTCCAGGAACGAATTGAAACTTTAAAAAACACCTATGGTTTGAATGTACTGGTGATTTGGGAACACGCGTGGACGACCCTGAAGCAACAGGATGTGGGGGTACAACGGTTTATGGAAACCTTGGACTTTCCTGAACGTCTAGAGCCCAGGGGTGCGTTATTTGGGGGTCGTACCAACGCCCTCTGTTTACATTATGAGGTAAAGGAGGGTGAGAGAGTAGATTACTATGATTTCACCAGTCTGTACCCTTATGTCAACAAGACCAAAATGTACCCGGTGGGGCATCCAACCATTGTTTATCGTGACTTTCTCGAAATCGGACAGTACTTTGGTTTGATCAAAGTCAGCATGTACCCTCCTCGCGAGCTGTTCTTACCCGTGTTGCCTTACAGGTGTTCGGGAAAATTGATGTTCCCTCTGTGTAGAACGTGTGTGGAAACTGAAAATCAAAATACCTCTTGTCTGCACAGTGATGACGAGAGAGCGCTGACGGGTGTCTGGTGTAGCATTGAGCTTGACAAGGCGGTGGAGAAAGGTTACAGAGTCGGTAAGGTGTATGAGGTTTGGCATTTTTCTGAAAAATCTGATACTCTTTTTGCTGAGTACATTATGACCCATCTGAAAGGGAAACAGGAGGCATCGGGCTATCCCTCATGGTGTGTTGACTCCGCTGCCAAAGAGCGGTACGTTCAGCAATATTTTGAAAAGGAAGGGATCCGTCTAGAGCCGGGGAACATAACTGTAAACCCCGCCAAGAGACAAATGTCCAAACTGATTTTAAACAGTCTGTGGGGTAAGTTTGGGGAAAGAAATAACCGTCTAAACACAACCTTGATTAAAACCCCTGAACAGTTTATAGAATTTATGTTTTCCAAACAACATGCAGTATCACACTTTCAATTCTTAAATGACCACGTGGCACAGGTCCAGTGGAGGGCCCCTAAAGATTTCCCCACCAAACAGGGAAACGTTAATGTTTTCATAGCGGTTTTTACCACGGCTTACGCCCGGCTTGAACTGTACAACTTAATGGATCAGCTGCAGGAACGCACGCTCTATCATGATACTGACTCTGTAATCTTTGTCACCAGGCCAGGGGATTGGGTCCCTCCCCTCGGGGACTACCTTGGGGAGTTAACGAGTGAGCTAGATCCTCAGGACCACATAGTTGAGTTTGTTTCAGGGGGTCCTAAGACTTACGCATACAGAACGGCTGCGGGTAAGACCTGTATGAAAGTTAAGGGTTTCACTCTGAACCATTGTAACAACAAGCTCATTAACATCAAGTCTCTGACGACCCTGGTACAAAGTTTTGTAACCGAGAAAGACGCGCCTCCTCGCGAGATTATTACAGCCGGAAATCAGATCTATCGCAATAAAAAGGGGTACACATTGGAAAATAGATCACTAAACAAACGGTTCAGGGTGGTGTACAATAAAAGAGTGTTGAAGACTGATTATACCACTCTGCCTTATGGATATTAGCGGTGGTTTTGATAACAGACTTCAACACCCTTTCTCCTGTATTATAGCCGGTCCCTCCAATTCGGGTAAGAGCTATCTTATAAAGAACATCATAGAAGATGTGGACGCAACCGTGTCCCAAGCTCTTGACAACATAGTGTGGTGTTACTCTTGCTGGCAACCTCTCTACGATGATTTGGCATAAAAAAAAAAAAATCTGAAATTTGTGCAAGGTCTCCCCGCCTCGTTGTGTGACGATGACCTGTTCCCGCCCGGACAAACTAATCTAGTGATCCTTGATGACCTGATGGAGCAGGCCGGTGACAACAGTGAAGTGGAAAAAGCTTTCACAAAGTACACTCATCATAGGAATTTAAGTATTATTTATTTAGTTCAAAATCTATTTTTTCAAGGTAAAAAAAGCCGCACTATTAATTTAAATGCCAATTATATAATTATTTTTAAAAACCCCAGAGATAAACTACAGGTCACCGTCTTGGCTCGTCAAATGTACCCTAACCAGACCAAATTCTTTTTGGAGGCATTTGAGGATGCCACCAAAAAACCCTACGGGTACTTGATTGTGGACTTAAAAGCACAAACCCCAGAAGACTTTCGCCTCAGAACAGGTTTGTGCCCGCCCGATTGGCCGGCAGTGTATGTGCTAAAGAAAAGGAAATAAATAAGAATGTCTGTTCGGATTAAAAGAAATCTGCCGCTTTTGCAAATGTTATTTGAGGGGAGCCCGTGCCATAGGAAAGCTGTGCTGGCAGGGGCCCCCTCGGATTTGATCGAGACCCTGTGTAAAATAGCTTTTAACATCTTACGCGGTAATATACCCCTAACCCCTTCTCAACATTCTAAACTCAAAAAACAAAAAGCGGTTATCAAGATCATCGCTAATAAGAAGTATTCTATTAAAAGAAAAAGAAAGAAGATTAATCAAACCGGAGGTTTTATAGGACCGCTGTTGAGCATAGCCGTGCCTTTCCTAACCAGTCTTCTAGCTTCCAGAGTGGGTTAATAATGGAATATGCTCAGAAAATGTTTTTGATCCCTCAGGAGCAGCTTGAGAAACTGAGAAAAAATGTTGTCGGGCCAGAGCCCATTAGACAAACGGCCGAAAACAACCTGGACTCTGAAATGAAAGCTATACTGGCCAGGGCCGATTTAAATCAGTATTCCAAAGCCCAGATGTATAGCAACACGTTACAGCTCTACCTCCGTCTGGTTAGACAGGGTGAAAAAGATCAAAACATTTTAACTTTAACCATGGCCTCTCAAGAAAATGGTTCTGGGACTGATGCGGGGGGTACGGTTGATAAAGATGTTGCGGTGCCCGAACCTGTTGAGAGTTCAGAGGGAGATGTTGTAACGGATGTTTTGAGAAACATGCCGGCCAGAAGCAAAAGACATGCAGAATATATTCTGCACAAAATGGTTCAGAAACCGCGGGTAACGACTTGGAATGAACAGGGTGAATTTGTTTTTAAAGGACAACTGCTCAAAGGTTCACACATGTTTGATTTGTTGAAGAGTGTCACTAGCACTAATAAGGTACCCGATAGTCGCCGACCTGTAGGCTGGAATGCTTTCCTACAGGCGATGGCCTGTCTGAACATACCCCAATCAACAGTCCCTAACCAGGAAACGCGACAAAAAATCCGTCTGTGTAAAGAGGTGGTGACTGATCTGACGCCGATATCTCATTACTCTGACCGTGTTGAGCAACCCTCCTCAGGATCTATCCATCGTTGGGAAGCTTATTAGTCTCATGTTTTTATTTGTCTCCCCTGTAAATAAGGAACCGACAAACCATTTTTTTATTTTTATTTTTTATTTTCAAATGTTGTACATTTATTTATAACATAACCCTGCTTTGTATAAGATTTGTGCTGAATAAAAACAAAACTAATGATTCAAAGGCTGTTTTCATTATTTTTTCACTTTAACACGCATGACATCTTTTAAAATCCTCACAAGAACACCCCATCTGTATACATGGCTGGCTAGGGTCGTAAGTAATTGTGTTATAAGGGGGGGTCCACAGTGTCCTGACAAACTCTGCCACTTTTTTATCATTTTGGCCTAAATCCTCACTGTACAAGGACATAATATCGGGGTATGACCTTCCTTTAGATCTATGATATAAGAAAAACACACAGTGTTGACCACAAGTGAAGGTCTGAAGACTTTGTACTTGACGACCGCTGTAAATGGTTTCTTGACAGTTGTTGAGCAGAAAGTTATTGATCTTCCGAGGGAAAGGTCTGAAATCCGGGGGGTTTCCATAGGAATCAAAAAATTCCCCACGGCGGTCCTCCCTTAGATAAATAGCCAGCCAATGTTCTCCAGGCATATTTTTAGGGTGTGTGTTGATTATGTACATTGCAGGTAAATTCTTGATCTTAAATTTAGGCAGCTGGTCGCAGGCGTAGACTCCTTGAAACACTTTCCGTGAGCCGTCCAGGGCATTCATGATGTGGTTGAGCTCTCTGGTGTTCATTTTAATAATAATCATACGGAACGTTTCTCCTCTGATTCACCTCAATAATGTTGTCAAACACAGCATACACGACCATATTTACAGTGCGTGGTAGAGGCTGCTTGAAACGCATCTCCAAACGCATATTGCCCGTCTTCATCAGTGAAAAATGTTGTCCACACTCTTCGTCAGGGGTCAGGTTGAAACCGTACAGGGTGTAACCGCTGCAGTATTCCCGGCGATCGATCAGCAGAGGTTGATCCTTGAGATGGCGACCCGTAGCCAGTACTAGACTGTAATATTCACGAACCGCGTTGCCGTTTTCAAAGTCAGGTTGAAAAGGTCTGGATGGAACCTGCACACCATCGACGTACAGTGCTATAAATTCCGCGTTATAATGTTTAAAGTTAAAGGGGTTCTTGTTGTAAACCCCGGTAAATGCATCATTATCCACGAGACCTATAATAACCTGTTTTGGGAGCTGGCCTAGAAACAGATTTTCCTGGTTCATCACCCGTGTCCCTGCGGGGATACTGTGGACTTTCATATAGACTCTTTCGATCGGGTACTTGGCGTTTGCCGTCATTAAAGCCTGCGCATGTCCTAGTTTAACCGCCGGGGAGACGGATACTTTTTTCACAAACAGCGAGGCCGATAATATGGTCAGTTTATATTTTTCAGTATCAGGGGTCATCAGACAAAAAGCACTTTTACTACGGATCATTTTAATTTTAATGTCTACCCCGTTGAGCATGAGTTTTTCTTGGAAAAATATGTGTGCATGAATATGTCCCATTAGCTCAAAGGTCCTCCCTTCTGTTGAAAAGGCCGTTCTTTTTTGCAAACCCTTATTGAGTCCCTCTGGATCCTGGTCGTCCATAGCTTCCGGGGTGTCTTTGAAGAAAAGGCCGGGGCTGAACTGTTTGCTTAGGGTCTCCTCACTATAATTAAGGATACACTCCATCATGGCCCTATAGGGGTAAGTATTGCTGCTTTGACTAATGAGCCGATCTCCCAGGGTCACATCCACCTGTGAAAACATGGTGGCCACCGGGTAATTGATGACCCCAGCGTTGGCCGTCTTCTCGATTGCATCGCCATCCTCATCAGTCACTTTACAGTTCATTAAAATAAATGTGTTATTCAAATCAATATAATCCTCGCCATTGCCAGCTATAAAAAACTCCAGAGGGGCCGTATCTGAAATTGCGGAAAGAGGGGGTATCTCTACATATATGCTCTTATCTATACTCGTTTGAGTGTATGGAACTGTAAACAGATCCAGTTCTGATTTGACGCATTCTTCCGATAGACTGTGGACAAAAGACATTTTTAAAAGATGTATCCTGAGGCTCTATTTGTCTTTCTTTGAGATTTTCTTTTTGCAGGTTTTTTCTTGTGCTGCTTCCTTCTCCGAGTGTTTCCACGATATGTTGGAGAATGAGAGCTTCTTCGTTTTTTGTTAGCCACGGATCTTCGTCGCCCTGGTGGACACATACTGTTTCTTCTTTTACCCCCCCTCCTCGCCATTACCATGAGACCCGAACCCTCCTGCTGCTCATGGCTAGCTGCCCGGTTCATAACATTGGTGAACACGTCACTAACAATATTTTTAGCCGCTGATTTCAAGTGGGGTCTGGCTATAGCAAAGCCTCTCTTAAGCAGGGGTACGGCCATTCTAAAGAGACCACGAAAGAGTCCTCCTAGACCGGCTCCATACATTGTGGGGGCTCCTACAAAACCGGGCAAGCCGTTCCCGGCTTGCATCTTGTAATAATCCACATAGGCGCTAGGATCTACATAACCCCTCGAGGTAGCCATTTTAATAATGTACACACTGTTTCAGGGGTCGAAAATGTAGTTTGACAATAACTTTACCGAAGCGGAAGGGTACGTTGATATTCTGATCCGATTTTACTTCGATCGTGATGTTGTCAAAGTGGGTCTTTGAGACTGGTACGTAGTGTGGCTTGTCATAAGTAATTGTGACCATGTCATTGCTTTTACCTTTAATAAGTACATTTCTCAAAAGGGGGACATAGCTATCCCCGACCCTCTGGTGTGTTATGATATCCGTATACACATAAAGAGTGTAAAAGCCGCCCCTGATGTCAGCCGGGAAGGGGGCCACCACTTCTGAGAACCTGCTCTCTGTGTCAGAATAGAACCCTAATATACGCCCCAGTTGTCCTTTGGTTTGAATGCTAATACCAGGTTTTGACACCTTGTACACTCTGTTTTTAATAGGGTTGTAATATAGCTTGATGTTGGGGGTGCCTTCTGAGAACTGTTTATGCATCTCATCTAATATTGTATCCACATTGTCATAATAACCTCCTTGCATCGTGAATGTCCATTGACTCTTTTTAACATCGTCAAAAATGGCGAAGGTGGCATCCTTATCTTGTAAAACAGCCCAAGTGTAAGGATACTGTATTTCCGCCAACCCCACTTCCCACGACCCCCTTAGATCTATAGATTTTCCAAATTGTACCGTGTAACTGGATATTTCATTTTTAGGGTATATATCGAGAGAGGCGTTACTGGGTAGAGTCACGTAGAAGCCTCCTGATTCCATCTTGAGTATCGAATGTAATGACCCCCTCACACCGGCGGGCATGTTGTTATAAGGCTTGAATATCACAAACCTGTTGTTCAGGGACCCAACTATTGAACTTTTCAGGCCATCCAAGCCATTTCACCAACACATATTTTTTCCGGTTCTGGGTTTTCTCAGCTAATATCTTTTCAACTCTGTATACAATGTCTTTACCCACAATAATTTTTTGTAACTCGGCTTCGTAAAACGTTCCTTCTATATCCTCCCCGTCATAGTCTTTTAACCGGTACACGGGGGGGTCTCTAGCCACCTGTTCGGTAACTGTAAAATATTCGTCAGAAAATGTTTGTTCATAATCTTTGGCAAAAGTACTCCTTAGCTTTGAAACGCGAACCACATCGCCGATGTTGAACTTATAAGTAGTTTTCCCCTTCTTAATAAATGGGCCGTATAATTTTTTATAGACCTTAAAAGAATTACTTTGATCAACATCTATAGGCTTCATTTTAATACTGGCGTGATACCCTTGGTTGTAAGCATCGATAAAATCCTGAACTTTATCAAAATACTTGAACGTGTTGACCGCTGTAAAATATCTCCACATTTTGGTCTTTATGGTGCGGTTAAACCTCTCCACCACCGATGCCTTAAGCTCATTACCGGTGGTGAAATGATGTATTTTGTGTCTCTTCAGTAGATTCTGAAATTCTCTGTTGAGAAACTCTTTTCCTTTATCAGTCTGCAGTTTTTTAGGACATCGTCCCTGGGACAATATATCCTCAAAGGCCCTTGTCACCGCCCGACCTGTTTTATTATGTAGAATGCGAGCCCAGGCATATTTTGATAACACATCGATACACATCAATATAAATTTGTGACCATTGTTATGTTTTGATAAATTTGACATATCGACTAGATCCATTTGCCATTGTGAGTCTATGTCAGTTGCATATACACGGTTTCTTTTAAAGTTAATCCTGAGAGGTTTATGTAAGGTATAGGCGTCTTGTTCCCGTAACCATTCTGAAACAACCACATCATTAACCTTCACACCGGCCTCAGCGAGTCCCCTTTGAAAACCCTTCTTACCCGCCAAACCCCCAATCGTGGCTGGGTTGTAGTATAGTTCATGCATTTGGGGAGCTTGCCGAGTCATTCTGCCAAATAAACACACAGACCCACACTATGCGCAAAGTTTTTATACAAGGTTTTTTATTCAACTTCAGGAGAGCAGATACCCCTTTTTAGACATTTGAGAAAAGTATAACATACACAACAATTTTTTCTACGGTCCAGACAAAAAGAAATCAGATGATTGGTTACTTGATCTATATCAACAAATACCTGTTTCTTTATCTTGTAGGCACACACCTCAGTTACATATGTAAATAAAACAACAATATGACCTATTTTAAAAGTAAACAGAGGGGTATTAAACATGCTCAGTAAAAGGTCATACAGATGTTGATGAAATGGCCTAATATCATTCTTGGCCCCCTTGAGCGCTTCATCCCAGTGTTCATACCCCCCGGTCTTTGTTACAGCAACCATTAACTTTTCCAGGTTTGAAAGTTGATCCTCATCGATGGTTAAATCTGTAGAGAAAAGGCTCGCGTTGGCTACTTTTCTGTCAAGCACATGGTGTAATAGCGCTCTCAGGTTAGCTGCAGAGTGTTGATGACAGAACCAGTTGCAGCAGCAGTCCAGAACATTCCCCATGTTCAAAGTCCCTTAGTTCAGGTCAGAGTCTGAATCAGTGGCGTAGATGTCGAATTCTTCGTCGCTGCCCCCAGCTTTAACTTCTTTACGGAAGAAATAAGCTTTTAGCTTGCCAGCGGTTTTTCTACTTGGCTCATCCAGGTCATTGAGCAGCTGCCCAAGTTTCTCTATTATAAACGGCTCCTTTTTCAGCTCCAGCAAAATCTCATCTATGATTTTCTGGACTTGTCCAGCAGTGACATGTATGTGGGAGTAAGACAGAGCCTTGATTAGTGCCGGTTTCAGCCACGGTTTGTTCAGTCTTCTGTAAAACACGTTGAAATAGAACAGGAAATAGTAACGGTCTGGTTCAAACAAACAACTGTGTCTCAACTGACTGGGGTGATTCACTTCACACCCCCGACAGACTTCTTTCAGAGCTCGGTCGATGAGAGCACTCAGAATATACACCAGGGTGCTTTTAACCACTCTGCTTACTTGGACACCTACCCCGGGCATAAATCCTGCGTCTTCATCACGCCCCCGAGACAGTCCGATGCTCATTGGGTCGCCTGGTGGTTTGTGGGGTGTTTCTACATCCATTGGACTGACCCCCTCCTGAGACGCACAGACGGTAGACAGTTCGGCAAAATCGAGGCCCTCCATGAGCTCCAGAGGCTGGGGATCCCCGAGACTCATTTGGACATCCATCGCTCCGCATGTTGTTTCGTCCTGAGGGACCGGGGTCTGAGGTCTTGGAGGGTAACCGCAGTCAGAGGGTTCCGGAGTGTATACAAAATCTGGGGAATAGAACCAGGGGTGATCCCGGGTTTGAAGAGGCCTGTAGAGCCTGTCGACGTCTGCAGCTTTCGGGTAAGACATTCTCTTTAATTTTAAACCATGAATGAATTGTTGCGCCTTTTATCCTATCTCTTCACTACGTCACGACACACCGCCCTCTTAGAAGAGAGTAGACCCTGAGCCGTCAGACCCCCCTCCAACCCCCCACAGGTCGTCTGTTTTATCATCGTCGTCGTCATTCAAGGGGGATATATAATCCATAATCCAGCATATTCAACTTCTAACAGAATCCAGTTGTGAACATTTGGTCAAGATGTCAAAACCATCATTTATACAGTTTATGACCTCTTTCAAGAACGGCCAGTCCACGGCGTCAAACATAATTTCAGTAACCTGTTTTTCTGGATCCTCCACAACCCCTTCAATAGGGTTTGTAATCAGGGTACTGCTAAACAAAACCTTACGATCAGTAGTTAGAGATAGACTCTTCACCACTGTACCGTAGTTCTGCAAGCTTTCCCATTCACACCTTTCAAAACTCTGAGTCGGAGACTCCGTTTCGCCTTCTCTTGGACCCTCTTGCAAGCCTTCTAGAGTCTTATCCACAAGCCCCAGGTCTCTCCATGCCATCACCTTCAACCAGTCCTCAAAAGAGTATTCAATCACCGTCTCAAAAGGTTCCAACGTACCCTCCTTCTCTCCCAAAGCAAAAAGCTCCACTCCAACATAGCTGGGATCCCTTTTAAAGCGGTAACCCCGTCGACCCCCCCAGAACAACACCCAGGAGCGTTCAATCTTCAAATTGGTGAGTACAGGAACCCTTGCCCGGGATTGTTTCTTGCGGGGTTTCATGTTGATGTCGCTGGACATGTTGAAGAAGCGGGATGTTTCAGATGCTGAGAATTAAAGAGGTATTGCCTAAAAGCAGTGCGGGGTCTTAAATAGAGAGGAGAGTTTCGGGGCGTTGCCTTCAGAGGGGGGGGGGGGTCTTTATGGGTGGCCTTGTTGTTCAGGGTTTTAGGGGTGTACACTTTCTGACGGATATGACGTAGGAATAATTAAGGAAATAACTCTAAAATCACGCCCCCCAATTATGACGTAGGAATATTAATAAGCTTAGGGCATACGTCATAACAAAATAGGCCGCGCCCAAAAAACCCTACTATCTACTGATGTGCGGTCCTAATTAATCGGCTACGTAAATCATTCCTTTCCGACCGAACCTGTAACGCTCAAATAAATAATCTGTATAATTTATTTAGCCATCTAACTTCAAGTTAACCTGACACTGAGCAGGTTTGATTTTTGTTTGTCCGTGTTCCACCTCGGGGGGTAAATTCAATAAACTATGCGCTAAATAAAAACTGACCTTTAAATAAACAGTATTCATCTATCGAGAATCTATGTTCATGGTTTGTATAGAAGTATTTCCACATATGCATCTGGACACTCGGGCAAGCCAGCTGAGAAGTCGCTCAAGTCGCCGCAGCTAAGTATCGCCTTTTTCTCTCGCGTTTCCTAGTTTAGTTAAGAGTTACATTGATTGTTTACGTGGTTTGTTTAGCTAAGAATGATATATCTTGCACCTGTTTTGTAGTAAGAGCAGCGACTGTTTGTTAGTGAATTTAGCAAGTTACTTAGCACACTCAATCAGAAGCTTTACACTGTAGGCTGTGATTATTCGCATGTATCTAGTCAGATGAATGATCTGAAATGCATCAAAAGTCATGGAATGAGAGACTTTCCGGGCGTTGGTGGTATAGTGGTGAGCATAGCTGCCTTCCAAGCAGTTGACCCGGGTTCGATTCCCGGCCAACGCAACGTTTTCTTTCTAGGCTTCCGCCATCACACTTGTGATGCTTCGGGGGAGTTCGACACCATTCAAGCTATTGCGACCCTACTAAGCCTGCACTTACCGCTGTTTTCACTAACACACTTCTGGTGAACCGTTGCGCATGAACAGATGACGAATAAATGGCCTTACACTAGTATCCCACAGCACCAGCTTCGTCTGTAGAAAAACAAAGGTTCCTCTGCCTGCTGCAGGATACCCACATCACACTTGACTCGCAGACCTTTACTGCGCCCTCTTGCTTGACGTGGGCCGTGCTCCCAGAAGCGCTGTAACATACATGTGCACTTGCGTGCAAAAGTATTCGGTATTACATTTATTTGACGTGTTCATTGCTTGAATATACTTTAAAAGCTAATACACTCCTCTCCATGCTCACCAACAACAATGTTGGCGACGATGACGGCTAAAGTAAGGAGAAATAGAAATGCCACTTCCATTCACTCCAATTACTATTGTTGTTATTATTACAAGGGAAAACTATGACCCTTGGTCATCAGTGTCTTGGGCGGACAGTTATGTCATTTAACAACATCCAAGATACCCGAGCCATCGGTCAGTCAGCACCGCTAGATGGCGGCAGTCAGACACTCATGCAATGTTTGAAGGAGAAAGTGTTCAAATAGAGGAGCGCACAACTCTCTACGTGGCACCGATGTTAACTAGTTTTCACAGAAACCTGTGCTATGTGGCTCGTTGGTCTAGGGGTATGATTCAAAGGGTTCAAATCCCGGACGAGCCCTTTGTTTTAGTCTTCTCTCATTCATTTTCATTTTGACAGGGTACTTTTGCCAACATGAAAAACATTTCCTTCATGTATCATGACTTCATTATGGTAATATCTCATTTCGTATGTTTCCAAATAGGCCTCTTAACAATCATCTACAAGCCTACATATACCAGCATGATTTCATACAATGTGCACGATATGTAGTCCATGTCTGTCTCTCTGTCTCTCTAGATATATGTTTATAATTGAGTTGATGATAGTTGCATCTGTGCGCCAAACTGTGTCTGAGCAGCAGACTGTAACTTGAAATAATTGCATGAAAATGTCTGTATCTTCTTAATTTTATGCAGGTTAGTTCAGCTAGTAAGAAAGGTCACTATCTTTTTTATCTTTTTCTGTAACTAAACCATTCAGTCTTTCTACATGATGCCGTAAATCCAACATTTCCCCAATTCGCTCCCTGCGAGAAGACAATGCGGTGTGCAATGAAAGTGATAGCCTGTCACTTGGCACTTCAGTTCTGCGTACCACCAAGTCTTATTAGACTCCTTAGTTCTAACTGCAAGTTCCCTGCCATGTCCATGAAAGGGGATTGAGTCCGTATTGAACCATTATCTAAAACACAAAACTATGAGAAAGCTGGTGCGCATCGCTACCTTCCGAGTAGTGGCCAGTACTACTACTACTAAAGGTAATTATACTAAGGAACGAATGAACGAAAGAGAGAGTATCATTACTCAGTACACTTAGAGGCTATGTGTGTACTAGTAACTTGTTACTTGATTTAAGTCACGAAAAGTCGCATCCAACGTCAGTCCCATCCTATGTAATGTGTGATGTCCAGAGCCGGCCCTAGCCATTTGGGGGCCATATGCGAGATTTGATAGTAGCCCCAGAACCATCCCCCCTCTCGATGAAAAACATTTTAGTGGTGCCCATGTTTATGGCGTATAGAGAATGTTTAGTTAAAACTAAAATAAACACAAACATTTAAATAATGCACATCACAGAACATGTATTGCACTTTAACATACACTGTACTTGTTGAAGAAATTGATGTAATAATCAATACAAATGTAAATAGTGCACTATGCATATTGAAATCAGAGCAATAACTAATAAACTGTTTAGGTAAAATAACATCCACACCAAAAATACTCAATATTGAAAATACTGTAGTGCACAAAAAACTGAATTTAAATAATACAATACTATCAAAAATCATTAGCTGACAACTGGCAAACTACTGCAGTACTTAACTACTAGCTGATCATTATCATCATTTGGATGGCAACTGGCAGTAGGCTAGCTAGCAAAGTGAGCTGGATTATTACTTTATAATGATATATAATTTATAAAGACATGTAAATTCCTCACAAAGTTATGACTTAAAGTCCCACTGCTTGGAATTTAGAAAACACAGAACATCACTAAAGTTCCCCTGACATTATCTTTATAAACTCCACCACAATATACATTATATCCATCATATTTACATTACATTTAGCATACATATCCCTGACGCGTGTATTGACCTCACTGGAGACAATATGCTCGAGTCACAGATTAAATGCCCCTCTCCCTCTCGGGTTTACATGGTCTTAGTTTATTGCACTAGAGACGAGTTGTTTACCCGCAGCCCTGCACAGGGCAAAGGACTGTCTTGTGCATTGCGCCTTGTTTAATACTTTGTTTTAATGATCTTACCGAGTGGTTTTTTACGTCACTGGTGGGGCTACAAAGCCATGAATCGAAGTGTTTTATCAAGTTAGGATTAAAACACGATGTACAAAACTGAACAGTGTACAACAGACCCACAACAATTTAGAGAGCATAATGATAAAGGAAACCACTGATCCGCATTAACCATGAAACGTCCATCAGCAATGTACTTTACCTTGAAACCCACAATAAATGGACCAGACCGTTACCTTGCACTTTTAAAATGCGTCCATTTCCGGAATGTTACATGGATACCATCATCTCAGACATTAGAATTTGCACGTAAACTGTGGGCTTAGATCGTGGAAAATTGTGCGTGTTTTCAAAATTTCTACGCCATTTACTGGTGTTCTTGGGATGCTCCTTCTGTGTGACCGTATACCTCGAGTAAACGTTTACTCGGTCTGCTTGAGCAAGTGGGTTGAAATGACGTGTGTAAGCCGAAAGCCAGTAATGTATTTTGATAACAGACATTACAGCTTTCATGACCAGGGGCGCAGCGAGGATTTCAGGGCCCCATGAAAGTAAAAAAGGTAGTTACCGAAGTGTGACCCATCGGGAGGATAGCTAAACCCGGGGGTTATGCCTGTGAGGAGAGGTTGAGGGGTGGATGAGGAAGCTCGCCACTTGATAGGTCCGGTCGTTGAGGTAGGAGGAGAAACAAGTGAGAGCAGTCCCAGAGATTCCAAGGTCAGCGAGGCAGGAGAGGAGGATGGAGTGATCGACGGTGTCAAATGTTGCGGAGAGACCAAGGAGGATGAGGATTGAGGAGAGGGAGGCTGCCCGAGCACAGTTGAGGGAGTCAGTGACTGCCAGGACAGCAGTCTCAGTGGTGTGAGCGGTGTTTGGAAGGCGGATTGCAGAGGATCAAGAAGTGAGAGATGGGAAAGGAATGCAGAGAGCTGACAGTGGACCGCACGCTCGAGGGTCTTTGAGAGGAAGGGGAGTAGGGCGACAGGGCAGAGACAGGTGCCTCTGAGGAGAGGTGGGGTCAAGGGTAGGTTTCTTGAGGAGTGGGATGACCGCAGCTTGTTTAAATGCAAGAGGGGAAACAGCCAGAGAGGAGTGAGGAGTTGAGGAGGGAGGAGAAGAAGGGGAGTTGAAATGGAGCAGACGCTTGCAGGAGGCGAGTAGAGAGAGGGTCCAGGGGACATATTATGGGTTTGTGACCTAGGAGGAGAGAGGAAAGTTCAGAGTCTGAGAGAGGAGAGAATGAAGAAATGGAAGCTTGATCGGTGGGAGACTTGGGCAGGGTGGGAGTGGAGAGGAGACTGTTGAAGAGCTTGTGGATGTCTGTGATCTTGTAGAAGAATGAGGCAAAATGATGAGGTGAGATGAGATGAGGGAGGAGGGGGGAGAAGAGAGAGAAGGTGGAGTAAAGCTTGCGGGGGTTGTGGACAGTGGATTCAAAGAATGACTGGAAGTAAGACTGAGGTGAGCGAGGAGGGGAATGTGGGCAGTAGAGAGTGGTAGAGTGCGAGGGTAGCTGGGAGTTTGGATCTCTTCCACTTGTGCTCAGTGGTGCGCAGACTGGTTGAGCAGAGAACAGAAGAGATCCAAGGCTGAGGAGGGGAGGGACGGACAGAACGAGACAGTTCTTTATTTACACCTTTTCCTGAAATCAGGAGCGATTCAAACTTCTGGTTTGAAATAGCTGTAGAACTGTCGCTATTTCGGTTGGAATTTCATGAATAAATTAATATAGGGACAACCTATGGACTGCCTACAAGACGCACAATCCCAAGAAAAAGGGAGCAAAGTCGATACACGAATTGTTTATGAAGGCAAAAAAAAAAAATAGGCAATTAACCAATCGTGAAGCATGAACCGATTCCAAAGTACAACAACCCTGCTAGCACATTGCCTCAATGCTGTAGCAATATAAATTATATTGCTACAATGTTATTGGCAATGTTGTGTGTTAGCAGGGAATACCTGTACAGTTTTATTCCAACAATCTGAAAAGTTAAATACTGGTGCTGAAAAATTAGGTACTAATAAAACAGAAGTATTTGGCACACACAAGTAATGTGTGTTGGTTCGGCAGTTACTGCTCACAGGAAGGTAATGTGACTGCCTCCCGTCTCCCCAAAGCTCCCGTCATTGATGAAGCAGGCGTGACCGCACCTTCCCAAGCTCTTCACTATGACTTCACATCTTGTCGCTATTAAAATCTAGGATGTGTCACAGAGTGGAAGTTATACAGTACCACTGGGGGGTAAAACTTATGGAAGCACGACTACACCACCTAGCGGTTGTCTACAGCCGCTAGGACCCATTGGGAGGTTGTCGATTGCCCAAATATGCCCATTTTGCATTTACTACCTCAATTCTCCCTTCGATTTAGGTTATTTAAATTGGGGAATCTCAAGCCAGGAGCACACCACAGACCACACAAGACAGGTATACAATTAACTGGATTACAAATCTCTAATATAAAATCCATCAGACTTCCTCTTTATGTTAAAAAGACAAAAAAGTTCAAACTAAAAAATGCATTCGTGGAGGGTTCTGTTGGTCTCCTCCGGCAGCACCAGGAGCTGGAATGGGGCAGGCAATAGTCCACGTGTCCTAGTAAAAAGTAATGAGGGGCTCCGACAAAAATTCAGCTTCTGCTCTGGTCCGGGTTTGGCAATACAAAGAAATTACAATGTCCATGTACAGTCCAAGAAAACAATGGCCGAGTTGAAAAAAAAAAAAAACAGGTTGTTCGTTCTTATCCTTTGAAACACTACTGTAGTTCAAAAAGCCTGTACGCTATCCCTTCTCTGGATACTCTCGCTAGCGTTGCAGAGGTCGCCTCAGCTCTCCTCTGGGTCTCTTAGCCCTTTCCGTTACTTGTCCATCAAGTCCTTCGTTCGCCTTTGGCTCCACGTTTCGTTCCCGTTGCTCTGCAATCCCGTCCCCCCCAGCTCCACCCCGGGAGCATTTTATCTCCAGCCTAACAGGTGCTCCTCATGGTCAATTATTGAATTTCGTAGAACCTGGCGAATAAGCGGGTACTCTCATGAATGCGTGATTAGCCATGTGTATATTTAAATCAATCAATCGTAAATAAAACTCGTGCATTTCCGTGAAGTGGGGCGGGACATTCAAAGTAAACAAACGTGATTTTAATGGGAATAATGTGATAATATAAGAGGTTTAAAGTGAATTAATAAAACAAAACAAAAAGCAATAAAAAACACACAAAACAAATACCAAAATAGGCTAACGCCCATTGCTAGTGATGCAGTAAAGGGACACTGTTTGGAATGAATGAGAATTGTGCATTCTTACCGATGCCCCACAACGATCACACCTTTTGATCGATCAGCTATTTAACTCTTTCATCAACCTCCATTACCTATAACATAATTCTGAGAAATATACCTTTTCTTTCAAGTGTGCTGCAGGAAACATCCACTTATTTATAATTCGTTTTATGTCACTTGTTTGCTGCAAGAAAGGCAAGGCGGTAAGGCTGTAGAACACTGCTACATTATGCATCTTGCACTATGGTGTCGGTAATATAGTTTTTTCGTGCAATACTTATTTATATTGTATTCATAATTCGTTTTGTCACTTGTTTCTTGCATACTGTTTTTATTTTGTGTGTTTTTTTCTTGTTTCAAAAATAAAGAAAATCTAAGACATGAAGCTATGCAGTTTCTGTGTAAGTGTATGAACACAATGATCGGTGGTGGAATTGGCTGCGATGCAAGGGGACCAGCTAAAATCTTGCCTAGGGCATCAAATTGGTCAGGGCCGGCCCAGGGCGGAATGACTGATGTGCGGTCCTAATTAATCGGCTACGTAAATCATTCCTTTCCGACCGAACCTGTAACGCTCAAATAAATAATCTGTATAATTTAAATCTATAATCTCTATGAATTATTCCTCGCAGAAAAGCTACTGGGTCTGGATCACTACTGGATCTGTTAGGAACGGCGCCGTCATTGTTGGGGGACACAGTCAGCTGTCATTTAACTGGGCAGATGAAATACAGTGAGATTGTTAGCCATCTAACTTCAAGTTAACCTGACAGGGAGCAGGTTTGAGATGCTGGACATGCTGCTCTGGAAACATAGCTGGCTGAACTTTAAACTCGCTACGGAGAATGGAAAATCCCGAGTTAATGCCAAGTTATCCTGAAACTTAGCCGGCTAACCTACTTATCCAAGTAGGAAGAACACACCCAGGTGCCTATATGTTGTTGGTTTCTTTACAATGCTTGTGTAACTTAATAATATATATACTTTTCCTTGTACAGAAAACATATCGGCACAATTCGAACTTATGCAAGTTTTATTGTAGAATACTACTACTACTAATAATAATTACAATTATTATGATAATAAACACGAAACAGAGACTGATTAGCATACGTTGAGGTTATCAACAAAGCTATTAACTCTTTACCATAATGCATTTTTACTATTAAGTTGTATCTGAAGCATATCATCTTTCGTGAAACTTGATTTGATTATGTACTTACCCAGCGTTACTTTTAACTTTTCTGTATGTGCACATATTCCTGTTATCCACAAACCACTGTAGTTATTTAAAGCAACTAAACGCAATAACTTCATCGTCACTCTTGTAACATTAAAACCCAATATTCACTGGCGCTGTTTAAACTGTGAATAACTAGGTGAGTGCATGTTTTTTCAGACAATGGCCAATTCTACCTGTTCACCAAAAGCAAGCATGTGCAAATATGTACATTTATTATTTGGACCTTATTATATTAAACCTATTGTAAAATAAAATACAATATTAGTAAAGGCAAATACACTCACCTAAAGGATTATTAGATACACCTGTTCAATTTCTCATTAATGCAATTATCTAACCAACCAATCACATGGCAGTTGCTTCAATGCATTTAGGGGTGTGGTCCTGGTCAAGACAATCTCCTGAACTCCAAACTGGATGTCTGAATGGGAAAGAAAGGTGATTTAAGCAATTTTGAGCGTGGCATGGTTGTTGGTGCCAGACGGGCCGGTCTGAGTATTTCACAATCTGCTCAGTTACTGGGATTTTCACGCACAACCATTTCTAGGGTTTACAAAAAATGGTGTGAAAAGGGAAAAACATCCAGTATGCAGCAGTCCTGTGGGCGAAAATGCCTTGTTGATGCTAGAGGTCAGAGGAGAATGGGCCGACTGATTCAAGCTGATAGAAGAGCAACTTTGACTGAAATAAACACTCGTTACAACCGAGGTATGCAGCAAGGCATTTGTGAAGCCACAACACGTACAACCTTGAGGCGGATGGGCTACAACAGCAGAAGACCCCACCGGGTACCACTCATCTCCACTACAGATAGGAAAAAGAGGCTACAATTTGCACAAGCTCACCAAAATTGGACAGTTGAAGACTGGAAAAATGTTGCCTGGTCTGATGAGTCTCGATTTCTGTTGAGACATTCAGATGGTAGAGTCAGAATTTGGCGTAAACAGAATGAGAACATGGATCCATCATGCCTTGTTACCACTGTGCAGGCTGGTGGTGGTGGTGTAATGGTGTGGGGGATGTTTTCTTGGCACACTTTAGGCCCCTTAGTGCCAATTGGGCATCGTTTAAATGCCACGGCCTACCTGAGCATTGTTTCTGACCATGTCCATCCCTTTATGACCACCATGTACCCATCCTCTGATGGCTACTTCCAGCAGGATAATGCACCATGTCACAAAGGTCGAATCATTTCAAATTGGTTTCTTGAACATGACAATGAGTTCACTGTACTAAACTGGCCCCCACAGTCACCAGATCTCGACCCAATTGAGCATCTTTGGGATGTGGTGGAACGGGAGCTTCGTGCCCTGGATGTGCATCCCACAAATCTCGATCAACTGCAAGATGCTATCCTATCAATATGGGCCAACATTTCTAAAGAATGCTTTCAGCACCTTGTTGAATCAATGCCACGTAGAATTAAGGCAGTTCTGAAGGCGAAAGGGGGTAAAACACAGTATTAGTATGGTGTTCCTAATAATCCTTTAGGTGAGTGTATAAGCGGAATATATTTGTTATAAATACAGCAAATATAGTTTTATATTCACTGTATTTTCCATTTCATGGGATTCCAGAATAATTTCTGTATCAAATTTAAACTACTGAGATATCATATTAAAGATATAGGAAAGACCAAACACATGTGCAGTATCCGTTTTTTTTTCTTTCTTTCTGTAATTTCTGCTTTAAGTTTAACTTGGTATTCACGTCATGCCATGTGTTCTGTGTCATGCTCACTGTCACTATCTCTTTAGCATTCTGTTTAACTTCTTCATCACGTCAATGCTTCAGTTGCCCATTCATTAACCTAAATGGTCACTAGCAAAACATCACCATAGTTCCCAATATTTTTCCTTGACGTCCTGTGTTAACTGAAGTTTAAGGACCTCGTGGCGCAACGGTAGCGCGTCTGACTCCAGATCAGAAGGTTGTGTGTTCAAATCACGTCGGGGTCAGTCTTTTACTCTACATTCCCTGTAATATCACTCAATAATTCCTGCTGTGGAGAGTGTTATTAATATCCTAGAATGCAAACGTTGTTAGTCTAAGTAACATGCATCTACACCCGAGAGGATGCATAAAAGTCAGTCTGGTCTCCTGCACGTTGAAATTATATTTGATTTTAAGAATCCGTATCGTTTGTTATATTTTAATCTGCCTTGTTATAGGCTATTAACAGTAGACTGTCACAATCCGTGTTTTATTCACCTGCTGTATAGCTCCCTTTTATGTATTTCTTGTGCTTTCGATTACCGCCTACCCAATACTGTCTCACTTTCTGATCCCTGGTCGACACAATTCATACACTAATAAAAACGTATAGAAATACTTTAGATAACATCAACACTACTAGGTAATAATAGTAGATGGGATTCAATGTTCATTTCTCGGTTCATGTTTGAGCGATTCCGAGGCCTCGCTAAGGTGCCTTTTAGTGATGCGCTAAGGTCGCTGCACTGTGGCGCGGCACACCGACCCCCCAGGATGTTGCCATATTATTAGGAATATTATTAGGGTTCCACTGTACAAGATCTGCTGCCGTGCTCGGCATTACCAGCAGCTTATCCAGACGGAGGCGCCGGGTGTCACAGAGAGATGCAGGTCGGTGCTGCTAGTGGAGCGAGTCACTCATACTTTGACAATCACTCTTTGGGTGCATCGGGGTGTGTATATTGAAGTCACTAGACTTTCATTGACGTACACGGAGTAGCCTACACAGCATCAGCTGAGTTTGCGCCTGTAGAAAAGCCTGGCTGAATTTCTGCCAGCCCCAGCTCCTCTAGTCCAATAGTGCTATTAGTCAGCAACATTAGATGGCAGTCACACACAAGGTGCTTGAACTTGAGACTGAGAAAGTTTCCAGCTGTTGGAGCGCACCGCTTTCTACGTGGCACTAGTGTAAAGATGTCACTAATGTAAGTTTGTTCGAGATATGATTCTCTCTTAGAGTGCGAGAGGTCCTGGTTTAAAATGCCTTTCTTTTACGGTTTTCTTAATTTCTCATTGTATAAAACACATTATTATTATTTTTATTTCTTGGCAGACGCCCTTATGCAGGGCGACTTGCAACATAAGTGCAAGAATACAGTTAAGTACAAGGCATCAAACATTACAAATTCAAATTTACATTAAACAAAGCAATTCAAGATAATACATTTTACAACTTCCAATGTATACAGTTAAGTACAGTAAGTGCAGTCATACATTGTGAAAAGTAAAGCTAAGTGCCGTCAAGATGTACGACAATTGTCGAAATCATGTATTTGGCCAGTGAATAAGATCTCTTCTCCTCTCATCAGCATTTTATTATGGTATTACCCCTTTTATGTAAAGATTAGTTTATAATGCACATGCATATACTACATATACTATTATCATTTAAAATATTGTAGACAGACGCCATCCGACTGTCTATCCGTCTATTTTTAAATCCATCTAGTTTTGTCCATTTGTCCAAAATGTGGCTAGAGACAGTGGCTTGCTTTCTACCTAGTTCCCCCAGTAAAAGCCATTAACCACTGAAGAAACTCAATTCATTTCTGACAGTCATTTAAGGTAAGGTACATCCTTGCCATTCTTAACAATGACTGTGATGTCATCTACGTAAGCCACCGCTTTGAAAAGTTTCATTAATACACCAGGAACAATCAGCCCAAATAGTCTGTAGGTTATGTAAATGCATCACTACCAGCAGGTGACACACACACACACACACACACACACACTTTTCTCTCGAGTTTGTTTTTCCATTCCAATGGGTGTCCAAGTTACTCCAACAGTCCAAGTTACACTGTCAATCAAATACATCATTGTCCGTGTTCCACCTTGGTGGGTAAATTCAATAAACTATGCGCTAAATAAAAACTGACCTTTAAATAAACAGTATTCATCTATCGAGAATCTATGTTCATGGATTGTATAGAAGTATTTCCACATATGCATCTGGACACTCGGGCAAGCCAGCTGAGAAGTCGCTCAAGTCGCCGCAGCTAAGTATCGCCTTTTTCTCTCGCGTTTCCTAGTTTAGTTAAGAGTTACATTGATTGTTTACGTGGTTTGTTTAGCTAAGAATGATATATCTTGCACCTGTTTTGTAGTAAGAGCAGCGACTGTTTGTTAGTGAATTTAGCAAGTTACTTAGCACACTCAACACGCCCTGTCTGTAATCAGAAGCTTTACACTGTAGGCTGTAATTATTCGCATGTATCTAGTCAGATGAATGATCTGAAATGCATCAAAAGTCATGGAATGAGAGACTTTCTGGGCGTTGGTGGTATAGTGGTGAGCATAGCTGCCTTCCAAGCAGTTGACCCGGGTTCGATTCCCGGCCAACGCAACGTTTTCTTTCTAGGCTTCCGCCATCACACTTGTGATGCTTCGGGGGAGTTCGACACCATTCAAGCTATTGCGACCCTACTAAGCCTGCACTTACCGCTGTTTTCACTAACACACTTCTGGTGAACCGTTGCGCATGAACAGATGACGAATAAATGGCCTTACACTAGTATCCCACAGCACCAGCTTCGTCTGTAGAAAAACAAAGGTTCCTCTCCCTGCTGCAGGATACCCACATCACACTTGACTCGCAGACCTTTACTGCGCCCTCTTGCTTCACGTGGGCCGTGCTCCCAGTAGCGCTGTAACATACATGTGCACTTGCGTGCAAAAGTATTCGGTATTACATTTATTTGACGTGTTCTTTGCTTGAATATACTTTAAAAGCTAATACACTCCTCTCCATGCTCACCAACAACAATGTTGGCGACGATGACGGCTAAAGTAAAGTGAAATAGAAATGCCACTTCCATTCACTCCAATTACTATTGTTGTTATTATTACAAGGGAAAACTATGACCCTTGTTCATCAGTGTCTTGGGCGGACAGTTATGTCATTTAACAACATCCAAGATACCCGAGCCATCGGTCAGTCAGCACCGCTAGATGGCGGCAGTCAGACACTCATGCAATGTTTGAAGGAGAAAGTGTTCAAATAGAGGAGCGCACAACTCTCTACGTGGCACCGATGTTAACTAGTTTTCACAGAAACCTGTGCTATGTGGCTCGTTGGTCTAGGGGTATGATTCAAAGGGTTCAAATCCCGGACGAGCCCTTTGTTTTAGTCTTCTCTCATTCATTTTCATTTTGACAGGGTACTTTTGCCAACATGAAAAACATTTCCTTCATGTATCATGACTTCATTATGGTAATATCTCATTTCGTATGTTTCCAAATAGGCCTCTTAACAATCATCTACAAGCCTACATATACCAGCATGATTTCATACAATGTGCACGATATGTAGTCCATGTCTGTCTCTCTGTCTGTCTAGATATATGTTTATAATTGAGTTGATGATAGTTGCATCTGTGCGCCAAACTGTGTCTGAGCAGCAGACTGTAACTTGAAATAATTGCATGAAAATGTCTGTATCTTCTTAATTTTATGCAGGTTAGTTCAGCTAGTAAGAAAGGTCACTATCTTTTTTTTATCTTTTTCTGTAACTAAACCATTCAGTCTTTCTACATGATGCCGTAAATCCAACATTTCCCCAATTCGCTCCCTGCGAGAAGACAATGCGGTGTGCAATGAAAGTGATAGCCTGTCACTTGGCACTTCAGTTCTGCGTACCACCAAGTCTTATTAGACTCCTTAGTTCTAACTGCAAGTTCCCTGCCATGTCCATGAAAGGGGATTGAGTCCGTATTGAACCATTATCTAAAACACAAAACTATGAGAAAGCTTTCGTGATCTATTGGTGCGCATCGCTACCTTCCGAGTAGTGGCCAGTACTACTACTACTAAAGGTAAAAATACTAAGGAACGAATGAACGAAAGAGAGAGTATCATTACTCAGTACACTTAGAGGCTATGTGTGTACTAGTAACTTGTTACTTGATTTAAGTCACGAAAAGTACCATCCAACGTCAGCCCCATCCTATGTAATGTGTGATGTCCAGAGCCGGCCCTAGCCATTTGGGGGCCATATGCGAGATTTGATAGTAGCCCCAAAACCATCCCCCCTCTCGATGAAAAACATTTTAGTGGTGCCCATGTTTATGGCGTATAGAGAATGTTTAGTTAAAACTAAAATAAACACAAACATTTAAATAATGCACATCACAGAACATGTATTGCACTTTAACATACACTGTACTTGTTGAAGAAATTGATGTAATAATCAATACAAATGTAAATAGTGCACTATGCATATTGAAATCAGAGCAATAACTAATAAACTGTTTAGGTAAAATAACATCCACACCAAAAATACTCAATACTGAAAATACTATAGTGCACAAAAAACTGAATTTAAATAATACAATACTATGAAAAATCATTAGCTGACAACTGGCAAACTACTGCAGTACTTAACTACTAGCTGATCATTATCATCATTTGGATGGCAACTGGCAGTAGGCTAGCTAGCAAAGTGAGCTGGATTATTACTTTATAATGATATATAATTTATAAAGACATGTAAATTCCTCACAAAGTTATGACTTAAAGTCCCACTGCTTGGAATTTAGAAAACACAGAACATCACTAAAGTTCCCCTGACATTATCTTTATAAACTCCACCACAATATACATTATATCCATCATATTTACATTACATTTAGCATACATATCCCTGACGCGTGTATTGACCTCACTGGAGACAATATGCTCGAGTCACAGATTAAATGCCCCTCTCCCTCTCGGGTTTACATGGTCTTAGTTTATTGCACTAGAGACGAGTTGTTTACCCGCAGCACTGCACAGGGCAAAGGACTGTCTTGTGCATTGCGCCTTGTTTAATACTTTGTTTTAATGATCTTACCGAGTGGTTTTTTACGTCACTGGTGGGGCTACAAAGCCATGAATCGAAGTGTTTTATCAAGTTAGGATTAAAACACGATGTACAGTACTGAACAGTGTACAACAGACCCACAACAATTTAGAGAGCATAATGATAAAGGAAACCACTGATCCGCATTAACCATGAAACGTCCATCAGCAATGTACTTTACCTTGAAACCCACAATAAATGGACCAGACCGTTACCTTGCACTTTTAAAATGCGTCCATTTCGGGAATGTTACATGGATACCATCATCTCAGACGTTAGATTTTGCACGTAAACTGTGGGCTTAGATCGTGGAAAATTGTGCATGTTTTCAAAATTTCTACGCCATTTACTGGTGTTTTTGGGATGCTCCTTCTGTGTGACCGTATACCTCGAGTAAACGTTTACTCGGTCTGCTTGAGCAAGTGGGTTGAAATGACGTGTGTAAGCCGAAAGCCAGTAATGTATTTTGATACCAGACATTACAGCTTTCATGACCAGGGGCGCAGCGAGGATTTCAGGGCCCCATGAAAGTAAAAAAGGTAGCTACCGAAGTGTGACCCATCGGGAGGATAGCTAAACCCGGGGGTTATTCCTGTGAGGAGAGGTTGAGGGGTGGATGAGGAAGCTCGCCACATGATAGGTCGTTGAGGTAGGAGGAGAAACAAGTGAGAGCAGTCCCAGAGATTCCAAGGTCAGCGAGGCAGGAGAGTAGGATGGAGTGATCGACGGTGTCAAATGTTGCGGAGAGACCAAGGAGGATGAGGATTGAGGAGAGGGAGGCTGCCCGAGCACAGTTGAGGGAGTCAGTGACTGCCAGGAGAGCAGTCTCAGTGGTGTGAGCGGTGTTTGGAAGGCGGATTGCAGAGGATCAAGAAGTGAGAGATGGGAAAGGAATGCAGAGAGCTGACAGTGGAAAGTGAATAAATAAAACAAAACAAGAAGCAATAAATAACACACAAAACAAATACCAAAATAGGCTAACGCCCATTGCTAGTGATGCAATAAAGGGACACTGTTTGGAATGAATGAGAATTGTGCATTCTTACCGATGCCCCACAACGATCACACCTTTTGATCGATCAGCTATTTAACTCTTTCATCAACCTCCATTACCTATAACATAATTTTGAGAAATGTACTTTTTCTTTCAAGTGTGCTGCAGGAAACATCCACTTATTTATAATTCGTTTTATGTCACTTGTTTGCTGCAAGAAAGGCAAGGCGGTAAGGCTGTAGAACACTGCTACATTATGCATCTTGCACTATGGTGTCTGTAATATAGTTTTTTCGTGCAATACTAATTTATATTGTATTCATAATTCGATTTGTCACTTGTTTCTTGCATACTGTTTTTATTTTGTGTGGTTTTTTATTGTTTCAAAAATAAAGAAAATCTAAGACATGAAGCTATGCAGTTTCTGTGTGAGTGTATGAACACAATGATCGGTGGTGGAATTGGCTGCGATGCCAGGGGCACCAGCTAAAATCTTGCCTAGGGCATCAAATTGGTCAGGGCCGGCCCAGGGCGGAATGACTGATGTGCGGTCCTAATTAATCGGCTACGTAAATCATTCCTTTCCGACCGAACCTGTAACGCTCAAATAATTAATCTGTATAATTTAAATCTATAATCTCTATGAATTATTCCTCGCAGAAAAGCTACTGGGTCTGGATCACTACTGGATCTGTTAGGAACGGCGCCGTCATTGTTGGGGGACACAGTCAGCTGTCATTTAACTGGGCAGATGAAATACAGTGAGATTGTTAGCCATCTAACTTCAAGTTAACCTGACAGGGAGCAGGTTTGAGATGCTGGACATGCTGCTCTGGAAACATAGCTGGCTGAACTTTAAACTCGCTACGGAGAATGGAAAATCCCGAGTTAATGCCAAGTTATCCTGAAACTTAGCCGGCTAACCTACTTATCCAAGTAGGAAGAACACACCCAGGTGCCTATATGTTGTTGGTTTCTTTACAATGCTTGTGTAACTTAATAATATATATACTTTTCCTTGTGCAGAAAACATATCGGCACAATTCGAACTTATGCAAGTTTTATTGTAGAATACTACTACTAATAATAATAATTACAATTATTATGAAAATAAACACGAAACAGAGACTGATTAGCATACGTTGAGGTTATCAACAAAGCTATTAACTCTTTACCATAATGCATTTTTACTATTAAGTTGTATCTGAAGCATATCATCTTTCGTGAAACTTGATTTGATTATGTACTTACCCAGCGTTACTTTTAACTTTTCTGTATGTGCACATATTCCTGTTATCCACAAACCACTGTAGTTATTTAAAGCAACTAAACGCAATAACTTCATCGTCACTCTTGTAACATTAAAACCCAATATTCACTGGCGCTGTTTAAACTGTGAATAACTAGGTGAGTGCATGTTTTTTCAGACAATGGCCAATTCTACCTGTTCACCAAAAGCAAGCATGTGCAAATATGTACATTTATTATTTGGACCTTATTATATTAAACCTATTGTAAAATAAAATACAATATTAGTAAAGGCAAATACACTCACCTAAAGGATTATTAGATACACCTGTTCAATTTCTCATTAATGCAATTATCTAACCAACCAATCACATGGCAGTTGCTTCAATGCATTTAGGGGTGTGGTCCTGGTCAAGACAATCTCCTGAACTCCAAACTGGATGTCTGAATGGGAAAGAAAGGTGATTTAAGCAATTTTGAGCGTGGCATGGTTGTTGGTGCCAGACGGGCCCGTCTGAGTATTTCACAATCTGCTCAGTTACTGGGATTTTCACGCACAACCATTTCTAGGGTTTACAAAAAATGGTGTGAAAAGGGAAAAACATCCAGTATGCGGCAGTCCTGTGGGCGAAAATGCCTTGTTGATGCTAGAGGTCAGAGGAGAATGGGCCGACTGTTTCAAGCTGATAGAAGAGCAACTTTGACTGAAATAAACACTCGTTACAATCGAGGTATGCAGCAAGGCATTTGTGAAGCCACAACACGTACAACCTTGAGGCGGATGGGCTACAACAGCAGAAGACCCCACCGGGTACCACTCATGTCCACTACACATAGGAAAAAGAGGCTACAATTTGCACAAGCTCACCAAAATTGGACAGTTGAAGACTGGAAAAATGTTGCCTGGTCTGATGAGTCTCGATTTCTGTTGAGACATTCAGATGGTAGAGTCAGAATTTGGCGTAAACAGAATGAGAACATGGATCCATCATGCCTTGTTACCACTGTGCAGGCTGGTGGTGGTGGTGTAATGGTGTGGGGGATGTCTTCTTGGCACACTTTAGGCCCCTTAGTGCCAATTGGGCATCGTTTAAATGCCACGGCCTACCTGAGCATTGTTTCTGAGCATGTCCATCCCTTTATGACCACCATGTACCCATCCTCTGATGGCTACTTCCAGCAGGATAATGCACCATGTCACAAAGGTCGAATCATTTCAAATTTTGTTTCTTGAACATGACAATGAGTTCACTGTACTAAACTGGCCCCCACAGTCACCAGATCTCAACCCAATAGAGCATCTTTGGGATGTGGTGGAACAGGAGCTTCGTGCCCTGGATGTGCATCCCGCAAATCTCGATCAACTGCAAGATGCTATCCTATCAATATGGGCCAACATTTCTAAAGAATGCTTTCAGCACCTTGTTGAATCAATGCCACGTAGAATTAAGGCAGTTCTGAAGGCGAAAGGGGGTAAAACACAGTATTAGTATGGTGTTCCTAATAATCCTTTAGGTGAGTGTATAAGCGGAATATATTTGTTATAAATACAGCAAATATAGTTTTATATTCACTGTATTTTCCATTTCATGGGATTCCAGAATAATTTCTGTATCAAATTTAAACTACTGAGATATCATATTAAAGATATAGGAAAGACCAAACATATGTGCAGTGTCCGGTTTTCTTTGTTTTCTTTCTTTCTGTAATTTCTGCTTTAAGTTTAACTTGGTATTCACGTCATGCCATGTGTTCTGTGTCATGCTCACTGTCACTATCTCTTTAGCATTCTGTTTAACTTCTTCATCACGTCAATGCTTCAGTTGCCCATTCATTAACCTAATGGTCACTAGCAAAACATCACCATAGTTCCCAATATTTTTCCTTGACGTCCTGTGTTAACTGAAGTTTAAGGACCTCGTGGCGCAACGGTAGCGCGTCTGACTCCAGATCAGAAGGTTGTGTGTTCAAATCACGTCGGGGTCAGTCTTTTACTCAACATTCCCTGTAATATCACTCAATAATTCCTGCTCTGGAGAGTGTTATTAATATCCTAGAATGCAAACGTTGTTAGTCTAAGTAACATGCATCTACACCCGAGGGGATGCATAAAAGTCAGTCTGGTCTCCTGCACGTTGAAATTATATTTGATTTTAAGAATCCGTATCGTTTGTTATATTTTAATCTGCCTTGTTATAGGCTATTAACAGTCGACTGTCACAATCCGTGTTTTATTCACCTGCTGTATAGCTCCCTTTTATGTATTTCTTGTGCTTTCGATTACCGCCTACCCTATACTGTCTCACTTTCTGATCCCTGGTCGACACAATTCATACACTAATAAAAACGTATAGAAATACTTTAGATAACATCAACACTACTAGGTAATAATAGTAGATGGGATTCAATGTTCATTTCTCGGTTCATGTTTGAGCGATTCCGAGGCCTCGCTAAGGTGCCTTTTAGTGATGCGCCAAGGTCGCTGCACTGTGGCGCGGCACACCGACCCCCCAGGATGTTGCCATATTATTAGGAATATTATTAGGGTTCCACTGTACAAGATCTGCTGCCGTGCTCGGCATTACCAGCAGCTTATCCAGACGGAGGCGCCGGGTGTCACAGAGAGATGCAGGTCGGTGCTGCTAGTGGAGCGAGTCACTCATACTTTGACAATCACTCTTTGGGTGCATCGGGGTGTGTATATTGAAGTCACTAGACTTTCATTGACGTACACGGAGTAGCCTACACAGCATCACCTGAGTTTGCGCCTGTAGAAAAGCCTGGCTGAATTTCTGCCAGCCCCAGCTCCTCTAGTCCAATAGTGCTATTAGTCAGCAACATTAGATGGCAGTCACACACAAGGTGCTTGAACTTGAGACTGAGAAAGTTTCCGGCTGTTGGAGCGCACCGCTTTCTACGTGGCACTAGTGTAAAGATGTCACTAATGTAAGTTTGTTCGAGATATGATTCTCTCTTAGAGTGCGAGAGGTCCTGGTTTAAAATGCCTTTCTTTTACGGTTTTCTTAATTTCTCATCAGCATTTTATTATGGTATTACCCCTTTTCTGTAAAGATTAGTTTATAATACACATGCATATACTACATATACTATTATTAAACATTATTATTATTTTTATTTCTTGGCAGACGCCCTTATGCAGGGCGACTTGCAACATAAGTGCAAGAATACAGTTAAGTACAAGGCATCAAACATTACAAATTCAAATTTACATTAAACAAAGCAATTCAAGATAATACATTTTACAACTTCCAATGTATACAGTTAAGTACAGTAAGTGCAGTCATACATTGTGAAAAGTAAAGCTAAGTGCCGTCAAGATGTACGACAATTGTCGAAATCATGTATTTGGCCAGTGAATAAGATCTCTTCTCCTCTCATCAGCATTTTATTATGGTATTACCCCTATTCTGTAAAGATTAGTTTATAATACACATGCATATACTACATATACTATTATCATTTAAAATATTGTAGACAGACGCCATCCGACTGTCTATCCGTCTATTTTTAAATCCATCTAGTTTTGTCCATTTGTCCAAAATGTGGCTAGAGACAGTGGCTTGCTTTCTACCTAGTTCCCCCAGTAAAAGCCATTAACCACTGAAGAAACTCAATTCATTTCTGACAGTCATTTAAGGTAAGGTACATCCTTGCCATTCTTAACAATGACTGTGATGTCATCTACGTAAGCCACCGCTTTGAAAAGTTTCATTAATACACCAGGAACAATCAGCCCAAATAGTCTGTAGGTTATGTAAATGCATCACTACCAGCAGGTGACACACACACACACACACACACACACACACACACACACACACACACACACACACACACACACACACACACACACACACACACACACTTTTTTCTCGAGTTTGTTTTTCCATTCCAATGGGTGTCCAAGTTACTCCAACAGTCCAAGTTACACTGTCAATCAAATACATCATTGTCCGTGTTCCACCTTGGTGGGTAAATTCAATAAACTTTGCGCTAAATAAAAACTGACCTTTAAATAAACAGTATTCATCTATCGAGAATCTATGTTCATGGTTTGTATAGAAGTATTTCCACATATGCATCTGGACACTCGGGCAAGCCAGCTGAGAAGTCGCTCAAGTCGCCGCAGCTAAGTATCGCCTTTTTCTCTCGCGTTTCCTAGTTTAGTTAAGAGTTACATTGATTGTTTACGTGGTTTGTTTAGCTAAGAATGATATATCTTGCACTTGTTTTGTAGTAAGAGCAGCGACTTTTTGTTAGTGAATTTAGCAAGTTACTTAGCACACTCAACACGCCCTGTCTGTAATCAGAAGCTTTACACTGTAGGCTGTGATTATTCGCATGTATCTAGTCAGATGAATGATCTGAAATGCATCAAAAGTCATGGAATGAGAGACTTTCTGGGCGTTGGTGGTATAGTGGTGAGCATAGCTGCCTTCCAAGCAGTTGACCCGGGTTCAATTCCCGGCCAACGCAACGTTTTCTTTCTAGGCTTACGCCATCACACTTGTGATGCTTCGGGGGAGTTCGACACCATTCAAGCTATTGCGACCCTACTAAGCCTGCACTTACCGCTGTTTTCACTAACACACTTCTGGTGAACCGTTGCGCATGAACAGATGACGAATAAATGGCCTTACACTAGTATCCCACAGCACCAGCTTCGTCTGTAGAAAAACAAAGGTTCCTCTCCCTGCTGCAGGATACCCACATCACACTTGACTCGCAGACCTTTACTGCGCCCTCTTGCTTCACGTGGGCCGTGCTCCCAGAAGCGCTGTAACATACATGTGCACTTGCGTGCAAAAGTATTCGGTATTACATTTATTTGACGTGTTCATTGCTTGAATATACTTTAAAAGCTAATACACTCCTCTCCATGCTCACCAACAACAATGTTGGCGACGATGACGGCTAAAGTAAGGAGAAATAGAAATGCCACTTCCATTCACTCCAATTACTATTGTTGTTATTATTACAAGGGAAAACTATGACCCTTGGTCATCAGTGTCTTGGGCGGACAGTTATGTCATTTAACAACATCCAAGATACCCGAGCCATCGGTCAGTCAGCACCGCTAGATGGCGGCAGTCAGACACTCATGCAATGTTTGAAGGAGAAAGTGTTCAAATAGAGGAGCGCACAACTCTCTACGTGGCACCGATGTTAACTAGTTTTCACAGAAACCTGTGCTATGTGGCTCGTTGGTCTAGGGGTATGATTCAAAGGGTTCAAATCCCGGACGAGCCCTTTGTTTTAGTCTTCTCTCATTCATTTTCATTTTGACAGGGTACTTTTGCCAACATGAAAAACATTTCCTTCATGTATCATGACTTCATTATGGTAATATCTCATTTCGTATGTTTCCAAATAGGCCTCTTAACAATCATCTACAAGCCTACATATACCAGCATGATTTCATACAATGTGCACGATATGTAGTCCATGTCTGTCTCTCTGTCTGTCTAGATATATGTTTATAATTGAGTTGATGATAGTTGCATCTGTGCGCCAAACTGTGTCTGAGCAGCAGACTGTAACTTGAAATAATTGCATGAAAATGTCTGTATCTTCTTAATTTTATGCAGGTTAGTTCAGCTAGTAAGAAAGGTCACTATCTTTTTTATCTATTTCTGTAACTAAACCATTCAGTCTTTCTACATGATGCCGTAAATCCAACATTTCCCCAATTCGCTCCCTGTGAGAAGACAATGCGGTGTGCAATGAAAGTGATAGCCTGTCACTTGGCACTTCAGTTCTGCGTACCACCAAGTCTTATTAGACTCCTTAGTTCTAACTGCAAGTTCCCTGCCATGTCCATGAAAGGGGATTGAGTCCGTATTGAACCATTATCTAAAACACAAAACTATGAGAAAGCTTTCGTGATCTATTGGTGCGCATCGCTACCTTCCGAGTAGTGGCCAGTACTACTACTACTAAAGGTAATTATACTAAGGAACGAATGAACGAAAGAGAGAGTATCATTACTCAGTACACTTAGAGGCTATGTGTGTACTAGTAACTTGTTACTTGATTTAAGTCACGAAAAGTCGCATCCAACGTCAGCCCCATCCTATGTAATGTGTGATGTCCAGAGCCGGCCCTAGCCATTTGGGGGCCATATGCGAGATTTGATAGTAGCCCCAAAACCATCCCCCCTCTCAATGAAAAAAATTTTAGTGGTGCCCATGTTTATGGCGTATAGAGAATGTTTAGTTAAAACTAAAATAAACACAAACATTTAAATAATGCACATCACAGAACATGTATTGCACTTTAACATACACTGTACTTGTTGAAGAAATTGATGTAATAATCAATACAAATGTAAATAGTGCACTATGCATATTGAAATCAGAGCAATAACTAATAAACTGTTTAGGTAAAATAACATCCACACCAAAAATACTCAATACTGAAAATACTATAGTGCACAAAAAACTGAATTTAAATAATACAATTCTATCAAAAATCATTAGCTGACAACTGGCAAACTACTGCAGTACTTAACTACTAGCTGATCATTATCATCATTTGGATGGCAACTGGCAGTAGGCTAGCTAGCAAAGTGAGCTGGATTATTACTTTATAATGATATATAATTTATAAAGACATGTAAATTCCTCACAAAGTTATGACTTAAAGTCCCACTGCTTGGAATTTAGAAAACACAGAACATCACTAAAGTTCCCCTGACATTATCTTTATAAACTCCACCACAATATACATTATATCCATCATATTTACATTACATTTAGCATACATATCCCTGACGCGTGTATTGACCTCACTGGAGACAATATGCTCGAGTCACAGATTAAATGCCCCTCTCCCTCTCGGGTTTACATGGTCTTAGTTTATTGCACTAGAGACGAGTTGTTTACCCGCAGCACTGCACAGGGCAAAGGACTGTCTTGTGCATTGCGCCTTGTTTAATACTTTGTTTTAATGATCTTACCGAGTGGTTTTTTACGTCACTGGTGGGGCTACAAAGCCATGAATCGAAGTGTTTTATCAAGTTAGGATTAAAACACGATGTACAGTACTGAACAGTGTACAACAGACCCACAACAATTTAGAGAGCATAATGATAAAGGAAACCACTGATCCGCATTAAACATGAAACGTCCATCAGCAATGTACTTTACCTTGAAACCCACAATAAATGGACCAGACCGTTACCTTGCACTTTTAAAATGCGTCCATTTCGGGAATGTTACATGGATACCATCATCTCAGACATTAGATTTTGCACGTAAACTGTGGGCTTAGATCGTGGAAAATTGTGCATGTTTTCAAAATTTCTACGCCATTTACTGGTGTTCTTGGGATGCTCCTTCTGTGTGACCATATACCTCGAGTAAACGTTTACTCGGTCTGCTTGAGCAAGTGGGTTGAAATGACGTGTGTAAGCCGAAAGCCAGTAATGTATTTTGATACCAGACATTACAGCTTTCATGACCAGGGGCGCAGCGAGGATTTCAGGGCCCCATGAAAGTAAAAAAGGTAGTTACCGAAATGTGACCCATCGGGAGGATAGCTAAACCCGGGGGTTATGCCTGTGAGGAGAGGTTGAGGGATGGATGAGGAAGCTCGCCACTTGATAGGTCCGGTCGTTGAGGTAGGAGGAGAAACAAGTGAGAGCAGTCCCAGAGATTCCAAGGTCAGCGAGGCAGGAGAGGAGGATGGAGTGATCGACGGTGTCAAATGTTGCGGAGAGACCAAGGAGGATGAGGATTGAGGAGAGGGAGGCTGCCCGAGCACAGTTGAGGGAGTCAGTGACTGCCAGGACAGCAGTCTCAGTGGTGTGAGCGGTGTTTGGAAGGCGGATTGCAGAGGATCAAGAAGTGAGAGATGGGAAAGGAATGCAGAGAGCTGACAGTGGACCGCACGCTCGAGGGTCTTTGAGAGGAAGGGGAGTAGGGCGACAGGGCAGAGACAGGTGCCTCTGAGGAGAGGTGGGGTCAAGGGTAGGTTTCTTGAGGAGTGGGATGACCGCAGCTTGTTTAAATGCAAGAGGGGAAACAGCCAGAGAGGAGTGAGGAGTTGAGGAGGGAGGAGAAGAAGGGGAGTTGAAATGGAGCAGACGCTTGCAGGAGGCGAGTAGAGAGAGGGTCCAGGGGACATATTATGGGTTTGTGACCTAGGAGGAGAGAGGAAAGTTCAGAGTCTGAGAGAGGAGAGAATGAAGAAATGGAAGCTTGATCGGTGGGAGACTTGGGCAGGGTGGGAGTGGAGAGGAGACTGTTGAAGAGCTTGTGGATGTCTGTGATCTTGTAGAAGAATGAGGCAAAATGATGAGGTGAGATGAGATGAGGGAGGAGGGGGGAGATGAGAGAGAAGGTGGAGTAAAGCTTGCAGGGGTTGTGGACAGTGGATTCAAAGAATGACTGGAAGTAAGACTGAGGTGAGCGAGGAGGGGAATGTGGGCAGTAGAGAGTGGTAGAGTGCGAGGGTCGCTGGGAGTTTGGATCTCTTCCACTTGTGCTCAGTGGTGCGCAGACTGGATCAGGTTGAGCGGAGAACAGAAGAGATCCAAGGCTGAGGAGGGGAGGGATGGACAGAACGAGACGGTGTAAATGAAGAACTTTTTCCTGAAATCAGGAGCGATTCAAACTTCCGGTTTGAAATAGCTGTAGAACTGTCGCTATTTCGGTTGGAATTTCATGAATAAATTAATATAGGGACAACCTATGGACTGCCTACAAGACGCACAATCCCAAGAAAAAGGGAGCAAAGTCGATCCACGAATTGTTTATGAAGGCAAAAAAAAAATAGGCAATTAACCAATCGTGAAGCATGAATCGATTCCAAAGTACAACAACCCTGCTAGCACATTGCCTCAATGCTGTAGCAATATAAATTATATTGCTACAATGTTATTGGCAATGTTGTGTGTTAGCAGGGAATACCTGTACAGTTTTTTTCCAACAATCTGAAAAGTTAAATACTGGTGCTGAAAAATTAAGTACTAATAAAACAGAAGTATTTGGCACACACAAGTAATGTGTGTTGGTTCGGCAGTTACTGCTCTCAGGAAGGTAATGTGACTGCCTCCCGTCTCCAAAAAAGCTCCCGTCATTGATGAAGCAGGCGTGACCGCACCTTCCCAAGCTCTTCACTATGACTTCACATCTTGTTGCTATTAAAATCTAGGATGTGTCACAGAGTGGAAGTTATACAGTACCACTGGGGGGTAAAACTTATGGAAGCACGACTACACCACCTAGCGGTTGTCTACAGCCGCTAGGACCCATTGGGAGGTTGTCGATTGCCCAAATATGCCCATTTTGCATTTACTACCTCTCAATTCTCCCTTCGATTTAGGTTATTTAAATTGGGGAATCTCAAGCCAGGAGCACACCACAGACCACACAAGACAGGTATACAATTAACTGGATTACAAATCTCTAATATAAAATCCATCAGACTTCCTCTTTATGTTAAAAAGACAAAAGTTCAAACTAAAAAATGCATTCGTGGAGGGTTCTGTTGGTCTCCTCCGGCAGCACCAGGAGCTGGAATGGGGCAGGCAATAGTCCACGTGTCCTAGTACAAAGTAATGAGGGGCTCCGACAAAAATTCAGCTTCTGCTTTGGTCCGGGTTTGGCAATACAAAGAAATTACAATGTCCATGTACAGTCCAAGAAAACAATGGCCGAGTAAAAAAAAAAAAAAACAGGTTGTTTGTTGTTATCCTTTGAAACACTACTGTAGTTCAAAAAGCCTGTACGCTATCCCTTCTCTGGATACTCTCGCTAGCGTTGCAGAGGTCGCCTCAGCTCTCCTCTGGGTCTCTTAGCCCTTTCCGTTACTTGTCCATCAAGTCCTTCTAATTCGTTTTATGTCACTTGTTTGCTGCAAGAAAGGCAAGGCGGTAAGGCTGTAGAACACTGCTACATTATGCATCTTGCACTATGGTGTCGGTAATATAGTTTTTTCGTGCAATACTTATTTATATTGTATTCATAATTCGTTTTGTCACTTGTTTCTTGCATACTGTTTTTATTTTGTGTGTTTTTTTCTTGTTTCAAACATAAAGAAAATCTAAGACATGAAGCTATGCAGTTTCTGTGTAAGTGTATGAACACAATGATCGGTGGTGGAATTGGCTGCGATGCAAGGGGACCAGCTAAAATCTTGCCTAGGGCATCAAATTGGTCAGGGCCGGCCCAGGGCGGAATGACTGATGTGAGTAGATAGTAGGTTTTTTTGGGCGCGGCCTATTTTGTTATGACGTATGCCCTAAGCTTATTAATATTCCTACGTCATAATCGGGGGGCGTGATTTTAGAGTTATTTCCTTAATTATTCCTACGTCATATCCGTCAGAAAGTGTACACCCCTAAAACCCTGAACAACAAGGCCCCCCATAACCGGTTGTTCTTGTTGTTCTTGTTGGTCAACTGTAGAGTGTGAATGGGTCGGCTCTTCCTGTAGCGGTTGGGGGTCTTTTTTAAATATACATGTAAGGGGCCCAGGTCTTAACAATGCCATTTTGAATAGTGCGTTTATCATATTCACACTGTCTCTGTCTCTGTCTCTGTCTGTCTCTCTCTCTCTGTCTCTCTCGCCCAAGCATTTTATAAGATCAACAAGTTCTGTTGTCTGTAATGGTCCCAGGTCTTAACAATGCCATTTTGAATAGTGCGTTTATCATATTCACACTGGCTCTGTCTCTGTCTGTCTCTATATCTCTCTCTCTCGCCCAATCATTTTATAAGATCAACAAGTTCTGTTGTCTGTAATGGTCACAGGTCCTAGCAATTCCTGTTATGCATAGGGTACTTATGTTAACCCCAATGTATATGGCTCTGTCTCTCCCCTCAAATTTAATTAAAAATAAAATTAAAAAAAAGAGGGTGTGTGTGTGTGTGGGTGTTTGTGGGTATAGGTTAATTGTATTTGTAAAAAAAAAAAAAAAAAAAAAAAAAAAAAGCTGTGGTTATATTTTATCTCACACATAATGTGTTCATTCGTTTTACTTAAATACATTCTAGGGTCTTAAAGCTCATAAGAGTTAGACTTAAGATAAGGATATGTTTTTAAGGTATTTTAGCAGGCTCAATCCCTGATGATAAGGAATCATTTAAAAAATAAAAACAACTGATCACTCAATGCTAAATAGATCACAACACTCAAGGCTAAATCACTCACACCACGGGGGACGGGGGTGGGCTCAGACAAACGTAGGCATGGCGTGTGGTCTCAAAACATTCAGAATACTTTTAAACTATATAATTTATAAGCTTTGTAAAATAAACCCAAATATCTCTTTTGTGGGGATAAACGCTGTTCTGAGTAGTTTGTGACTTGTTTAATACCAAACAAAGCATCGCTATTAAAAAAAAAAAAAAAAAAAAAAATCACTGTAAAAGCGCTACTTATTTTAGATCTTTATAGTTATTTTCTTGGCTCAGGTTGTTTTTTAGCGCGTATAAAGGCCTGAAATATTCTTAGTGTTTATTGACTATAGGTCTTGATGCTTAAAAATGTTTTTTTGAGAGACCAAAAGGTTCTAATAAAAGTTTAGAGTAGAGAGGAGAGAGATCGTCGCCATCTTGGTTTCTATTTGAAATTGATGCAGGGTCATTTTATTGGTTGGTTTTGATATGTTAATTGATAACAGGACGGCACAAAGGCCAGCCCAGAACAATGCCTTACAAGCAGATCCGGCATCCGGCCATCAGTATAAGTATGAAGGTCTGGTCTTCAGCTCGACAGACTCATACTGACCTTTCGATTTAAGCCTAAAGATCAACAATGTCCGGAAACAACATCAACGACTTCGATTTAAACGAGTTTTTAGGTAAGTCTTCAGATTATTTTCATTGACTCAGAGCGTGGGCATGTATTGTAAATAAGGTTATAACATCTGTTTTAAGTTCTGTAAAATTATTTTTCAGCCAGTCAACAGGAGTTAATTCCCAACGCTGAGGAGATCATCTGGAACAACGACGGTAAGATTTTTGTGTTTGCGCTCAAGGGTTCTTATGTATGGGTGTGTGGTTGTGTTTTGAAGCGGCTCATTAGAGTTATGAAAACGTTTTAATATATATTAATGGCGGTCTCTTTAATTACACAGAAACTATCGAAAGGCCTGTGATTAATGTCTCCGAGGATCAACCAAGAGAAGTGGTTGTCCCTAGACAGGCTGTCTGCCGACCGGGTAAGAACTAAACCCCTGTTTGTTTGTATAACGTTTCGGTAAGATGTTTGAGGCCCGTTTTGTTAATTTAAAAAAATATCCTTTCTAACAGTATTAAGAAACGTGGTTCGAGACAACGAAAGGCCTTCCACATCGAGGGATTGTTTCGTTTTACCTTCGAGAACCGTAACCTTTCAAGAATCTGAAAGGCCGTCAGCCCCTGTATCTGATAGCGGTGAGTATATATCTGCCGCTTGTAAGAGGTTAAAGCTTTTTATAAAGAGGGGTGGTTAAAGGTTAAACATGTCTCTTACCTTCACAGAAGTGCAAAAAGCTAAATCAGCTGAAAAACATAAGAAACGATTATTCTTTGGAGGTAAGTAAGATCTTTCAAACTTTAATGTTTTTAAAAGGGTTTTGTTTACCCGTTGAGGGCTAATATTTAAGCGAGGGGTGTCCATTTCCTGTAGGTCTTGGGGGTTCTGGGAAAGATCTTTAGAAGTCCGGACAGGTCTAGGCTTGTTTCTGGGGCATGTGTTTAGAAATGACCGATTGCCCGACCGTCTGGTTAGGAAGTAAAGCTGTCCGAAAGGTTTTAGTAAGTTGTTTGGCTTATCTCCCGCAATTATACTTCTGTTTTAAAGTGGCTGTAGGAAAAGGCTTGAAGGTGTTCATTGTATTTAATATTTAAACAGATCGTGAAAACGTTTGTGAAACAGGAAGTCCCGGGATCAGGAAGCGTTTACACTTGGAAGGTTCGTTTAAAAATGAAATGTGGTGTGTGTGTGTATAAAAAGTGTTTTATTAACAATATTACATTTAAGAAACAGTTTATTTACAGAGGCTTCTCTGTTTTACATTTATTATCAAGTCCTAATAAATATATTGTCTGTAAATAATAAGGCGTTGTAGTGAATGTCTAAGCCTATTTTCAAAGGTCTAAAAAAGCTAAAGGTTTTGAAGGTCCTGGACATGTTGTTTTAAGTTTGATTTCTGTCGCCGTTTAAAGATGTAAATGTAATGTATATTTTTATTCTTCCCAAGACTCTTGGGATAGTCATTCTGTGGATGAGCTATTGGGGACAATTACCCCGTCTAAGTGGGATCAAACATCTTCCCTGGAGAGATCACCGAGAGGATCCCCCACGGTGGTCTTGGAGACCCCCCAACATCTACTCAGGCCACAGCCTTCTGGGGGTAATTCAACAATCCAGATTCAGCCCGCCGCATTGTCGGGCGGAACAAATACAGGCAACCAACAACCTCAGGGGTCGCCGTCAGTCAGGGTTGACACACCACCCAACGACGGACTGGTTTCAACATCGTCCCCCCAGCCCCGTTTCTTGGCTACAGAAACGCTGAACAGTACACCGCGATTGGCCAGGGTGTCACCGCAAAGGCCTTCTTGGTCTCCGTCCGTGAGTATACGCTCGCTCCCTGCCTCCTTCGACCGAGATTTACCAGAGCGACCATCCTTTGCAGCTGAGCCAGGACACCATCCCCCGGAGCTACTTCCTGAAGGTCGGCATGAGTTGCTACATACCTTGTTACTAAATCAAAGACTTGTGTTAGTGGGGCAAAACCTTGTGATAGAGAGTCAAAACACCCTTATTAATACCCTTACTAACGAATTGTACCGTATTTAATGTTTTAATAGATACAAAACGCCTTACTATTGTGGGTTGTTGGAAAAATAAAAAATAAAAAAAAATGTCCGGACTTGGTAAAAGAACTCACAAACTAAAGGATTATGAACAAGTTAGGGCCCCAAAAAGACCTTCCCGAGAGAACACCCCCGGCCCTGTTGTGAACTCCTCTGATGTCCCAATGAACCAGGAACTATTACAAATGATAAATGATTTAAATAACCCCCAATCACCACCGATAGAATGTGAATTACCAGACTTACCGGTGAACCCCGACCTGTTACAGATGGTCAATGATCTAAATAACCACCTCCCAACGGTAGCGCTTATAGAGGTTCAACCCCTAGTTCACCCCGATTTGTTTGAAATGGTGGAGGCTTTGGAGACGCTACCCCGACCAAATTCTGCCCCTATTATAAATGATTTGAGACCATTAGAACACAGTACGGCGGCAGAAGCAGCCGTCACTATAGAGGAGGGTCTTGACATTAACCGGGTGGATATCTTTGAAGGACTTTTACAGGCTTTAAATGAGCCTCCTCAAAAAGGGGGTTTTGTAGATGTCAGCGGTGGGGGTGTTCGGAATGTGGAGGGTTCTGAGACTGATAAGGCTGTGGATGACATGCTCTGTGAGAATGTAGGGGTTGAAGGCTTTGTTCAAAATGATGATGTGTCCAAGAGTACCAGTGATCCCGTGATTATAGATAGACCGGCCTATAACAATTTTGAAATGATTCAGCGTTTTAATTTTGCAGAACTTTTAAATTGTGACAATTATGCAGAAATATTTGTCAACATACACGAGGCCTTGCAAAACATGCTTGAACAGGTTGCTGAAAGGGTCAGACCTCGAGATGTTGTACAGTTAGAACTCAGAGGGGATGATTTGTTTAGCAACCTATCTGTAATGCTGAGTGGAGATAATTTAGATGTTGATGAATTTCTGGCTAAAATCGAAGCGTTATTGCAAAGTAACGCATCCATCTTAGCTGATGAAAGTCTGTCTCTGGTAATGAATGTGGTTCGTAACCCTGAGGGTGTGGCGCTTAGAAGACTGTCGAAATGCTTGAAGAACGACATAATTAGGAACAAGCTCAGGCAATTAGTGGTGAGTTCCAATGGTGACAATAAGCTCTGTTTTGCTTACAGTTTAATAAAACTACTCACCCCCGACATGCCTGAACCCCAAGCTATGCAAGAGGCTTTAATGCTTCATCAGAGGGCCGGCTTAAACTCTCAACAGATGGTTGCCTTTTCAGACATTGCCATGTTTGAGGAGTTGTTGTCTTTAAAAATTGTTGTGTGGTACCGTTGTGAGGTAAAGGAAGTATTTGTGAAATTTCAGACACATCCTGAAACCCATACACAGACACTGTTTCTCTTCCTAAGTGATAGTCATTACTTTGGAATAAAGAGTTTGACGGCTTTTTTGGGTTGTTCGTATGTTTGTCATTGGTGTTATAAGGCCTTCAATGATAAGCTTAAGCACCGCTGTGACGGTTACTGTAACGTCTGTTTCAATCCGCAATGTCGTAAGGGTTTGGCCCCTACCATTCGATGTAAAGATTGCTTAAGGATTTGTCTCTCCGCGTTCTGTTTTTCCGAACATAAGGTGCAGAGGGCCGCTGCTGAGGGGGTTAAAAAACGGAGTTATTGTGATCAAACTAAATATTGCCCGCAGTGTTGCCTCCAGTACCGTTTTCATGAGGTTAAACCACACAAATGTCTGGAACCGAGATGTAGGATCTGTAATGCGGATTTAACCCCGGGGTCTGAACACCAGTGCTTTATTCAGCCGGTTAAAAAGGAGCCGCCGCACAACCGGTATGTCTTTTTTGATTTTGAATGCCGGCAAGAAAACGGGGTCCATGTTGCTAATTATATACACTGTATTGACATGTTGGATTGTGAGTGGTCAGCTAGCTAGTCCAAAATACCTCAATTACACATTTATTGCCCACAATGCTAAGGGTTATGATTCTTACATATTGATGAAGTATCTGGTGGAAAATGGGGTGACCCCAAAAATAATAGCTCAGGGTAGCAAGATCATGTGTTTCACCGACGAGGCTTTCAACCAACGTTACATAGACTCGTTAAATTTCCTCCCCATGAAATTGAGCGCTTTGCCTAAAGCTCTGGGTTTTGAGGCTCAGAAGAAAGGTTGGTTCTGCCATTTTTTTAATACTAAGGACACTCAAAATTATCGAGGGTCCTACCCGCCCGCCTCTTATTATGGGGTTGATACTATGATGTCTCATGAGAGGGAGGAATTCTTTAAATGGTACAATACGGTTAAGGGAGGTGTTTTTGATTTCCGAGAAGAGATGGCCGCTTATTGTAAAAATGATGTGGTGATCCTTAAAGAAGCCTGTTTGCGTTTCCGCGCCGAGGTTATCAACACGTCGGGTCTCGACCCTTTGCAAAGTGTGACCATAGCGTCTCTCTGCATGAAAATGTATCGATCCAATTTCTTGCAGAAAAACACTATAGCGGTCACCACTTCTGACAACTATCGTGCTAGACAAAAGAACTTTTCGACTGTCTCCATACAGTGGCTGGAATATCTGAGTGCCCGGGATAACATCTTCATCAGACATGCTTTAAATCAAGGGGAAGTCAAAATGGGTCCTTACTACTTAGACGGTTTTAGCGACGTGTCCGGGCGGCGTACCGCTTATGAGTTTGCTGTTTGTATTTACCAGGGCTGTCCTCAGTGCTTCGACCCAAACACCTTTAACCCCGTAACACAAAAACTCTGCGGTGATATGTACTATGATTTCCAGGAACGAATTGAAACTTTAAAAAACACCTATGGTTTGAATGTACTGGTGATTTGGGAACACGCGTGGACGACCCTGAAGCAACAGGATGTGGGGGTACAACGGTTTATGGAAACCTTGGACTTTCCTGAACGTCTAGAGCCCAGGGATGCGTTATTTGGGGGTCGTACCAACGCCCTCTGTTTACATTATGAGGTAAAGGAGGGTGAGAGAGTAGATTACTATGATTTCACCAGTCTGTACCCTTATGTCAACAAGACCAAAATGTACCCGGTGGGGCATCCAACCATTGTTTATCGTGACTTTCTCGAAATCGGACAGTACTTTGGTTTGATCAAAGTCAGCATGTACCCTCCTCGCGAGCTGTTCTTACCCGTGTTGCCTTACAGGTGTTCGGGAAAATTGATGTTCCCTCTGTGTAGAACGTGTGTGGAAACTGAAAATCAAAATACCTCTTGTCTGCACAGTGATGACGAGAGAGCGCTGACGGGTGTCTGGTGTAGCATTGAGCTTGACAAGGCGGTGGAGAAAGGTTACAGAGTCGGTAAGGTGTATGAGGTTTGGCATTTTTCTGAAAAATCTGATACTCTTTTTGCTGAGTACATTATGACCCATCTGAAAGGGAAACAGGAGGCATCGGGCTATCCCTCATGGTGTGTTGACTCCGCTGCCAAAGAGCGGTACGTTCAGCAATATTTTGAAAAGGAAGGGATCCGTCTAGAGCCGGGGAACATAACTGTAAACCCCGCCAAGAGACAAATGTCCAAACTGATTTTAAACAGTCTGTGGGGTAAGTTTGGGGAAAGAAATAACCGTCTAAACACAACCTTGATTAAAACCCCTGAACAGTTTATAGAATTTATGTTTTCCAAACAACATGCAGTATCACACTTTCAATTCTTAAATGACCACGTGGCACAGGTCCAGTGGAGGGCCCCTAAAGATTTCCCCACCAAACAGGGAAACGTTAATGTTTTCATAGCGGTTTTTACCACGGCTTACGCCCGGCTTGAACTGTACAACTTAATGGATCAGCTGCAGGAACGCACGCTCTATCATGATACTGACTCTGTAATCTTTGTCACCAGGCCAGGGGATTGGGTCCCTCCCCTCGGGGACTACCTTGGGGAGTTAACGAGTGAGCTAGATCCTCAGGACCACATAGTTGAGTTTGTTTCAGGGGGTCCTAAGACTTACGCATACAGAACGGCTGCGGGTAAGACCTGTATGAAAGTTAAGGGTTTCACTCTGAACCATTGTAACAACAAGCTCATTAACATCAAGTCTCTGACGACCCTGGTACAAAGTTTTGTAACCGAGAAAGACGCGCCTCCTCGCGAGATTATTACAGCCGGAAATCAGATCTATCGCAATAAAAAGGGGTACACATTGGAAAATAGATCACTAAACAAACGGTTCAGGGTGGTGTACAATAAAAGAGTGTTGAAGACTGATTATACCACTCTGCCTTATGGATATTAGCGGTGGTTTTGATAACAGACTTCAACACCCTTTCTCCTGTATTATAGCCGGTCCCTCCAATTCGGGTAAGAGCTATCTTATAAAGAACATCATAGAAGATGTGGACGCAACCGTGTCCCAAGCTCTTGACAACATAGTGTGGTGTTACTCTTGCTGGCAACCTCTCTACGATGATTTGGCATCAAAAAAAAATAATCTGAAATTTGTGCAAGGTCTCCCCGCCTCGTTGTGTGACGATGACCTGTTCCCGCCCGGACAAACTAATCTAGTGATCCTTGATGACCTGATGGAGCAGGCCGGTGACAACAGTGAAGTGGAAAAAGCTTTACAAAAGTACACTCATCATAGGAATTTAAGTATTATTTATTTAGTTCAAAATCTATTTTTTCAAGGTAAAAAAAGCCGCACTATTAATTTAAATGCCAATTATATAATTCTTTTTAAAAACCCCAGAGATAAACTACAGGTCACCGTCTTGGCTCGTCAAATGTACCCTAACCAGACCAAATTCTTTTTGGAGGCATTTGAGGATGCCACCAAAAAACCCTACGGGTACTTGATTGTGGACTTAAAAGCACAAACCCCAGAAGACTTTCGCCTCAGAACAGGTTTGTGCCCGCCCGATTGGCCGGCAGTGTATGTGCTAAAGAAAAGGAAATAAATAAGAATGTCTGTTCGGATTAAAAGAAATCTGCCGCTTTTGCAAATGTTATTTGAGGGGAGCCCGTGCCATAGGAAAGCTGTGCTGGCAGGGGCCCCCTCGGATTTGATCGAGACCCTGTGTGAAATAGCTTTTAACATCTTACGCGGTAATATACCCCTAACCCCTTCTCAACATTCTAAACTCAAAAAACAAAAAGCGGTTATCAAGATCATCGCTAATAAGAAGTATTCTATTAAAAGAAAAAGAAAGAAGATTAATCAAACCGGAGGTTTTATAGGACCGCTGTTGAGCATAGCCGTGCCTTTCCTAACCAGTCTTCTAGCTTCCAGAGTGGGTTAATAATGGAATATGCTCAGAAAATGTTTTTGATCCCTCAGGAGCAGCTTGAGAAACTGAGAAAAAATGTTGTCGGGCCAGAGCCCATTAGACAAACGGCCGAAAACAACCTGGACTCTGAAATGAAAGCTATACTGGCCAGGGCCGATTTAAATCAGTATTCCAAAGCCCAGATGTATAGCAACACGTTACAGCTCTACCTCCGTCTGGTTAGACAGGGTGAAAAAGATCAAAACATTTTAACTTTAACCATGGCCTCTCAAGAAAATGGTTCTGGGACTGATGCGGGGGGTACGGTTGATAAAGATGTTGCGGTGCCCGAACCTGTTGAGAGTTCAGAGGGAGATGTTGTAACGGATGTTTTGAGAAACATGCCGGCCAGAAGCAAAAGACATGCAGAATATATTCTGCACAAAATGGTTCAGAAACCGCGGGTAACGACTTGGAATGAACAGGGTGAATTTGTTTTTAAAGGACAACTGCTCAAAGGTTCACACATGTTTGATTTGTTGAAGAGTGTCACTAGCACTAATAAGGTACCCGATAGTCGCCGACCTGTAGACTGGAATGCTTTCCTACAGGCGATGGCCTGTCTGAACATACCCCAATCAACAGTCCCTAACCAGGAAATGCGACAAAAAATCCGTCTGTGTAAAGAGGTGGTGACTGATCTGACGCCGATATCTCATTACTCTGACCGTGTTGAGCAACCCTCCTCAGGATCTATCCATCGTTGGGAAGCTTATTAATCTCATGTTTTTATTTGTCTCCCCTGTAAATAAGGAACCGACAAACCATTTTTTTATTTTTATTTTTTATTTTCAAATGTTGTACATTTATTTATAACATAACCCTGCTTTGTATAAGATTTGTGCTGAATAAAAACAAAACTAATGATTCAAAGGCTGTTTTCATTATTTTTTCACTTTAACACACATGACATCTTTTAAAATCCTCACAAGAACACCCCATCTGTATACATGGCTGGCTAGGGTCGTAAGTAATTGTGTTATAAGGGGGGGTCCACAGTGTCCTGACAAACTCTGCCACTTTTTTATCATTTTGGCCTAAATCCTCACTGTACAAGGACATAATATCGGGGTATGACCTTCCTTTAGATCTATGATATAAGAAAAACACACAGTGTTGACCACAAGTGAAGGTCTGAAGACTTTGTACTTGACGACCGCTGTAAATGGTTTCTTGACAGTTGTTGAGCAGAAAGTTATTGATCTTCCGAGGGAAAGGTCTGAAATCCGGGGGGTTTCCATAGGAATCAAAAAATTCCCTTACGGCGGTCCTCCCTTAGATAAATAGCCAGCCAATGTTCTCCGGGCATATTTTTAGGGTGTGTGTTGATTATGTACATTGCAGGTAAATTCTTGATCTTAAATTTAGGCAGCTGGTCGCAGGCGTAGACTCCTTGAAACACTTTCCGTGAGCCGTCCAGGGCATTCATGATGTGGTTGAGCTCTCTGGTGTTCATTTTAATAATAATCATACAGAACGTTTCTCCTCTGATTCACCTCAATAATGTTGTCAAACACAGCATACACGACCATATTTACAGTGCGTGGTAGAGGCTGCTTGAAACGCATCTCCAAACGCATATTGCCCGTCTTCATCAGTGAAAAATGTTGTCCACACTCTTCGTCAGGGGTCAGGTTGAAACCGTACAGGGTGTAACCGCTGCAGTATTCCCGGCGATCGATCAGCAGAGGTTGATCCTTGAGATGGCGACCCGTAGCCAGTACTAGACTGTAATATTCACGAACCGCGTTGCCGTTTTCAAAGTCAGGTTGAAAAGGTCTGGATGGAACCTGCACACCATCGACGTACAGTGCTATAAATTCCGCGTTATAATGTTTAAAGTTAAAGGGGTTCTTGTTGTAAACCCCGGTAAATGCATCATTATCCACGAGACCTATAATAACCTGTTTTGGGAGCTGGCCTAGAAACAGATTTTCCTGGTTCATCACCCGTGTCCCTGCGGGGATACTGTGGACTTTCATATAGACTCTTTCGATCGGGTACTTGGCGTTTGCCGTCATTAAAGCCTGCGCATGTCCTAGTTTAACCGCCGGGGAGACGGATACTTTTTTCACAAACAGCGAGGCCGATAATATGGTCAGTTTATATTTTTCAGTATCAGGGGTCATCAGACAAAAAGCACTTTTACTACGGATCATTTTAATTTTAATGTCTACCCCGTTGAGCATGAGTTTTTCTTGGAAAAATATGTCTGCATGAATATGTCCCATTAGCTCAAAGGTCCTCCCTTCTGTTGAAAAGGCCGTTCTTTTTTGCAAACCCTTATTGAGTCCCTCTGGATCCTGGTCGTCCATAGCTTCCGGGGTGTCTTTGAAGAAAAGGCCGGGGCTGAACTGTTTGCTTAGGGTCTCCTCACTATAATTAAGGATACACTCCATCATGGCCCTATAGGGGTAAGTATTGCTGCTTTGACTAATGAGCCGATCTCCCAGGGTCACATCCACCTGTGAAAACATGGTGGCCACCGGGTAATTGATGACCCCAGCGTTGGCCGTCTTCTCGATTGCATCGCCATCCTCATCAGTCACTTTACAGTTCATTAAAATAAATGTGTTATTCAAATCAATATAATCCTCGCCATTGCCAGCTATAAAAAACTCCAGAGGGGCCGTATCTGAAATTGCGGAAAGAGGGGGTATCTCTACATATATGCTCTTATCTATACTCGTTTGAGTGTATGGAACTGTAAACAGATCCAGTTCTGATTTGACGCATTCTTCCGATAGACTGTGGACAAAAGACATTTTTAAAAGATGTATCCTGAGGCTCTATTTGTCTTTCTTTGAGACTTTCTTTTTGCAGGTTTTTTCTTGTGCTGCTTCCTTCTCCGAGTGTTTCCACGATATGTTGGAGAATGAGAGCTTCTTCGTTTTTTGTTAGCCACGGATCTTCGTCGCCCTGGTGGACACATACTGTTTCTTCTTTTACCCCCCCTCCTCGCCATTACCATGAGACCCGAACCCTCCTGCTGCTCATGGCTAGCTGCCCGGTTCATAACATTGGTGAACACGTCACTAACAATATTTTTAGCCGCTGATTTCAAGTGGGGTCTGGCTATAGCAAAGCCTCTCTTAAGCATGGGTACGGCCATTCTAAAGAGACCACGAAAGAGTCCTCCTAGACCGGCTCCATACATTGTGGGGGCTCCTACAAAACCGGGCAAGCCGTTCCCGGCTTGCATCTTGTAATAATCCACATAGGCGCTAGGATCTACATAACCCCTCGAGGTAGCCATTTTAATAATGTACACACTGTTTCAGGGGTCGAAAATGTAGTTTGACAATAACTTTACCGAAGCGGAAGGGTACGTTGATATTCTGATCCGATTTTACTTCGATCGTGATGTTGTCAAAGTGGGTCTTTGAGACTGGTACGTAGTGTGGCTTGTCATAAGTAATTGTGACCATGTCATTGCTTTTACCTTTAATAAGTACATTTCTCAAAAGGGGGACATAGCTATCCCCGACCCTCTGGTGTGTTATGATATCCGTATACACATAAAGAGTGTAAAAGCCGCCCCTGATGTCAGCCGGGAAGGGGGCCACCACTTCTGAGAACCTGCTCTCTGTGTCAGAATAGAACCCTAATATACGCCCCAGTTGTCCTTTGGTTTGAATGCTAATACCAGGTTTTGACACCTTGTACACTCTGTTTTTAATAGGGTTGTAATATAGCTTGATGTTGGGGGTGCCTTCTGAGAACTGTTTATGCATCTCATCTAATATTGTATCCACATTGTCATAATAACCTCCTTGCATCGTGAATGTCCATTGACTCTTTTTAACATCGTCAAAAATGCCGAAGGTGGCATCCTTATCTTGTAAAACAGCCCAAGTGTAAGGATACTGTATTTCCGCCAACCCCACTTCCCACGACCCCCTTAGATCTATAGATTTTCCAAATTGTACCGTGTAACTGGATATTTCATTTTTAGGGTATATATCGAGAGAGGCGTTACTGGGTAGAGTCACGTAGAAGCCTCCTGATTCCATCTTGAGTATCGAATGTAATGACCCCCTCACACCGGCGGGCATGTTGTTATAAGGCTTGAATATCACAAACCTGTTGTTCAGGGACCCAACTATTGAACTTTTCAGGCCATCCAAGCCATTTCACCAACACATATTTTTTCCGGTTCTGGGTTTTCTCAGCTAATATCTTTTCAACTCTGTATACAATGTCTTTACCCACAATAATTTTTTGTAACTCGGCTTCGTAAAACGTTCCTTCTATATCCTCCCCGTCATAGTCTTTTAACCGGTACACGGGGGGGTCTCTAGCCACCTGTTCGGTAACTGTAAAATATTCGTCAGAAAATGTTTGTTCATAATCTTTGGCAAAAGTACTCCTTAGCTTTGAAACGCGAACCACATCGCCGATGTTGAACTTATAAGTAGTTTTCCCCTTCTTAATAAATGGGCCGTATAATTTTTTATAGACCTTAAAAGAATTACTTTGATCAACATCTATAGGCTTCATTTTAATACTGGCGTGATACCCTTGGTTGTAAGCATCGATAAAATCCTGAACTTTATCAAAATACTTGAACGTGTTGACCGCTGTAAAATATCTCCACATTTTGGTCTTTATGGTGCGGTTAAACCTCTCCACCACCGATGCCTTAAGCTCATTGCCGGTGGTGAAATGATGTATTTTGTGTCTCTTCAGTAGATTCTGAAATTCTCTGTTGAGAAACTCTTTTCCTTTATCAGTCTGCAGTTTTTTAGGACATCGTCCCTGGGACAATATATCCTCAAAGGCCCTTGTCACCGCCCGACCTGTTTTATTATGTAGAATGCGAGCCCAGGCATATTTTGATAACACATCGATACACATCAACATAAATTCGTGACCATTGTTATGTTTTGATAAATTTGACATATCGACTAGATCCATTTGCCATTGTGAGTCTATGTCAGTTGCATATACACGGTTTCTTTTAAAGTTAATCCTGAGAGGTTTATGTAAGGTATAGGCGTCTTGTTCCCGTAACCATTCTGAAACAACCACATCATTAACCTTCACACCGGCCTCAGCGAGTCCCCTTTGAAAACCCTTCTTACCCGCCAAACCCCCAATCTTGGCTGGGTTGTAGTATAGTTCATGCATTTGGGGAGCTTGCCGAGTCATTCTGCCAAATAAACACACAGACCCACACTATGCGCAAAGTTTTTATACAAGGTTTTTTATTCAACTTCAGGAGAGCAGATACCCCTTTTTAGACATTTGAGAAAAGTATAACATACACAACAATTTTTTCTACGGTCCAGACAAAAAGAAATCAGATGATTGGTTACTTGATCTATATCAACAAATACCTGTTTCTTTATCTTGTAGGCACACACCTCAGTTACATATGTAAATAAAACAACAATATGACCTATTTTAAAAGTAAACAGAGGGGTATTAAACATGCTCAGTAAAAGGTCATACAGATGTTGATGAAATGGCCTAATATCATTCTTGGCCCCCTTGAGCGCTTCATCCCAGTGTTCGTACCCCCCGGTCTTTGTTACAGCAGCCATGAACTTTTCCAGGTTTGAAAGTTGATCCTCATCGATGGTTAAATCTGTAGAGAAAAGGCTCGCGTTGGCTACTTTTCTGTCAAGCACATGGTGTAATAGCGCTCTCAGGTTAGCTGCAGAGTGTTGATGACAGAACCAGTTGCAGCAGCAGTCCAGAACATTCCCCATGTTCAAAGTCCCTTAGTTCAGGTCAGAGTCTGAATCAGTGGCGTAGATGTCGAATTCTTCGTCGCTGCCCCCAGCTTTAACTTCTTTACGGAAGAAATAAGCTTTTAGCTTGCCAGCGGTTTTTCTACTTGGCTCATCCAGGTCATTGAGCAGCTGCCCAAGTTTCTCTATTATAAACGGCTCCTTTTTCAGCTCCAGCAAAATCTCATCTATGATTTTCTGGACTTGTCCAGCAGTGACATGTATGTGGGAGTAAGACAGAGCCTTGATTAGTGCCGGTTTCAGCCACGGTTTGTTCAGTCTTCTGTAAAACACGTTGAAATAGAACAGGAAATAGTAACGGTCTGGTTCAAACAAACAACTGTGTCTCAACTGACTGGGGTGATTCACTTCACACCCCCGACAGACTTCTTTCAGAGCTCGGTCGATGAGAGCACTCAGAATATACACCAGGGTGCTTTTAACCACTCTGCTTACTTGGACACCTACCCCGGGCATAAATCCTGCGTCTTCATCACGCCCCCGAGACAGTCCGATGCTCATTGGGTCGCCTGGTGGTTTGTGGGGTGTTTCTACATCCATTGGACTGACCCCCTCCTGAGACGCACAGACGGTAGACAGTTTGGCAAAATCGAGGCCCTCCATGAGCTCCAGAGGCTGGGGATCCCCGAGACTCATTTGGACATCCATCGCTCCGCATGTTGTTTCGTCCTGAGGGACCGGGGTCTGAGGTCTTGGAGGGTAACCGCAGTCAGAGGGTTCCGGAGTGTATACAAAATCTGGGGAATAGAACCAGGGGTGATCCCGGGTTTGAAGAGGCCTGTAGAGCCTGTCGACGTCCGCAGCTTTCGGGTAAGACATTCTCTTTAATTTTAAACCATGAATGAATTGTTGCGCCTTTTATCCTATCTCTTCACTACGTCACGACACACCGCCCTCTTAGAAGAGAGTAGACCCTGAGCCGTCAGACCCCCCTCCAACCCCCCACAGGTCGTCTGTTTTATCATCGTCGTCGTCATTCAAGGGGGATATATAATCCATAATCCAGCATATTCAACTTCTAACAGAATCCAGTTGTGAACATTTGGTCAAGATGTCAAAACCATCATTTATACAGTTTATGACCTCTTTCAAGAACGGCCAGTCCACGGCGTCAAACATAATTTCAGTAACCTGTTTTTCTGGATCCTCCACAACCCCTTCAATAGGGTTTGTAATCAGGGTACTGCTAAACAAAACCTTACGATCAGTAGTTAGAGATAGACTCTTCACCACTGTACCGTAGTTCTGCAAGCTTTCCCATTCACACCTTTCAAAACTCTGAGTCGGAGACTCCGTTTCGCCTTCTCTTGGACCCTCTTGCAAGCCTTCTAGAGTCTTATCCACAAGCCCCAGGTCTCTCCATGCCATCACCTTCAACCAGTCCTCAAAAGAGTATTCAATCACCGTCTCAAAAGGTTCCAACGTACCCTCCTTCTCTCCCAAAGCAAAAAGCTCCACTCCAACATAGCTGGGATCCCTTTTAAAGCGGTAACCCCGTCGACCCCCCCAGAACAACACCCAGGAGCGTTCAATCTTCAAATTGGTGAGTACAGGAACCCTTGCCCGGGATTGTTTCTTGCGGGGTTTCATGTTGATGTCGCTGGACATGTTGAAGAAGCGGGATGTTTCAGATGCTGAGAATTAAAGAGGTATTGCCTAAAAGCAGCGCGGGGTCTTAAATAGAGAGGAGAGTTTCGGGGCGTTGCCTTCAGAGGGGGGGGGGGTCTTTATGGGTGGCCTTGTTGTTCAGGGTTTTAGGGGTGTACACTTTCTGACGGATATGACGTAGGAATAATTAAGGAAATAACTCTAAAATCACGCCCCCCAATTATGACGTAGGCATATTAATAAGCTTAGGGCATACGTCATAACAAAATAGGCCGCGCCCAAAAAACCCTACTATCTACTGATGTGCGGTCCTAATTAATCGGCTACGTAAATCATTCCTTTCCGACCGAACCTGTAACGCTCAAATAAATAATCTGTATAATTTATTTAGCCATCTAACTTCAAGTTAACCTGACACTGAGCAGGTTTGATTTTTGTTTGTCCGTGTTCCACCTCGGGGGGTAAATTCAATAAACTATGCGCTAAATAAAAACTGACCTTTAAATAAACAGTATTCATCTATCGAGAATCTATGTTCATGGTTTGTATAGAAGTATTTCCACATATGCATCTGGACACTCGGGTAAGCCAGCTGAGAAGTCGCTCAAGTCGCCGCAGCTAAGTATCGCCTTTTTCTCTCGCGTTTCCTAGTTTAGTTAAGAGTTACATTGATTGTTTACGTGGTTTGTTTAGCTAAGAATGATATATCTTGCACCTGTTTTGTAGTAAGAGCAGCGACTGTTTGTTAGTGAATTTAGCAAGTTACTTAGCACACTCAACACGCCCTGTCTGTAATCAGAAGCTTTACACTGTAGGCTGTGATTATTCGCATGTATCTAGTCAGATGAATGATCTGAAATGCATCAAAAGTCATGGAATGAGAGACTTTCTGGGCGTTGGTGGTATAGTGGTGAGCATAGCTGCCTTCCAAGCAGTTGACCCGGGTTCAATTCCCGGCCAACGCAACGTTTTCTTTCTAGGCTTCCGCCAATAGCCATCATTCAAGCTATTGCGACCCTACTAAGCCTGCACTTACCGCTGTTTTCACTAACACACTTCTGGTGAACCGTTGCGCATGAACAGATGAAGAATAAATGGCCTTACACTAGTATCCCACAGCACCAGCTTCGTCTGTAGAAAAACAAAGGTTCCTCTGCCTGCTGCAGGATACCCACATCACACTTGACTCGCAGACCTTTACTGCGCCCTCTTGCTTGACGTGGGCCGTGCTCCCAGAAGCGCTGTAACATACATGTGCACTTGCGTGCAAAAGTATTCGGTATTACATTTATTTGACGTGTTCATTGCTTGAATATACTTTAAAAGCTAATACACTCCTCTCCATGCTCACCAACAACAATGTTGGCGACGATGACGGCTAAAGTAAGGAGAAATAGAAATGCCACTTCCATTCACTCCAATTACTATTGTTGTTATTATTACAAGGGAAAACTATGACCCTTGGTCATCAGTGTCTTGGGCGGACAGTTATGTCATTTAACAACATCCAAGATACCCGAGCCATCGGTCAGTCAGCACCGCTAGATGGCGGCAGTCAGACACTCATGCAATGTTTGAAGGAGAAAGTGTTCAAATAGAGGAGCGCACAACTCTCTACGTGGCACCGATGTTAACTAGTTTTCACAGAAACCTGTGCTATGTGGCTCGTTGGTCTAGGGGTATGATTCAAAGGGTTCAAATCCCGGACGAGCCCTTTGTTTTAGTCTTCTCTCATTCATTTTCATTTTGACAGGGTACTTTTGCCAACATGAAAAACATTTCCTTCATGTATCATGACTTCATTATGGTAATATCTCATTTCGTATGTTTCCAAATAGGCCTCTTAACAATCATCTACAAGCCTACATATACCAGCATGATTTCATACAATGTGCACGATATGTAGTCCATGTCTGTCTCTCTGTCTCTCTAGATATATGTTTATAATTGAGTTGATGATAGTTGCATCTGTGCGCCAAACTGTGTCTGAGCAGCAGACTGTAACTTGAAATAATTGCATGAAAATGTCTGTATCTTCTTAATTTTATGCAGGTTAGTTCAGCTAGTAAGAAAGGTCACTATCTTTTTTATCTTTTTCTGTAACTAAACCATTCAGTCTTTCTACATGATGCCGTAAATCCAACATTTCCCCAATTCGCTCCCTGCGAGAAGACAATGCGGTGTGCAATGAAAGTGATAGCCTGTCACTTGGCACTTCAGTTCTGCGTACCACCAAGTTTTATTAGACTCCTTAGTTCTAACTGCAAGTTCCCTGCCATGTCCATGAAAGGGGATTGAGTCCGTATTGAACCATTATCTAAAACACAAAACTATGAGAAAGCTGGTGCGCATCGCTACCTTCCGAGTAGTGGCCAGTACTACTACTACTAAAGGTAATTATACTAAGGAACGAATGAACGAAAGAGAGAGTATCATTACTCAGTACACTTAGAGGCTATGTGTGTACTAGTAACTTGTTACTTGATTTAAGTCACGAAAAGTCGCATCCAACGTCAGTCCCATCCTATGTAATGTGTGATGTCCAGAGCCGGCCCTAGCCATTTGGGGGCCATATGCGAGATTTGATAGTAGCCCCAGAACCATCCCCCCTCTCGATGAAAAACATTTTAGTGGTGCCCATGTTTATGGCGTATAGAGAATGTTTAGTTAAAACTAAAATAAACACAAACATTTAAATAATGCACATCACAGAACATGTATTGCACTTTAACATACACTGTACTTGTTGAAGAAATTGATGTAATAATCAATACAAATGTAAATAGTGCACTATGCATATTGAAATCAGAGCAATAACTAATAAACTGTTTAGGTAAAATAACATCCACACCAAAAATACTCAATACTGAAAATACTGTAGTGCACAAAAAACTGAATTTAAATAATACAATACTATCAAAAATCATTAGCTGACAACTGGCAAACTACTGCAGTACTTAACTACTAGCTGATCATTATCATCATTTGGATGGCAACTGGCAGTAGGCTAGCTAGCAAAGTGAGCTGGATTATTACTTTATAATGATATATAATTTATAAAGACATGTAAATTCCTCACAAAGTTATGACTTAAAGTCCCACTGCTTGGAATTTAGAAAACACAGAATATCACTAAAGTTCACCTGACATTATGTTTATGAACTCCACCACAATATACATTATATCCATCATATTTACATTACATTTAGCATACATATCCCTGACGCGTGTATTGACCTCACTGGAGACAATATGCTCGAGTCACAGATTAAATGCCCCTCTCCCTCTCGGGTTTACATGGTCTTAGTTTATTGCACTAGAGACGAGTTGTTTACCCGCAGCACTGCACAGGGCAAAGGACTGTCTTGTGCATTGCGCCTTGTTTAATACTTTGTTTTAATGATCTTACCGAGTGGTTTTTTACGTCACTGGTGGGGCTACAAAGCCATGAATCGAAGTGTTTTATCAAGTTAGGATTAAAACACGATGTACAGTACTGAACAGTGTACAACAGACCCACAACAATTTAGAGAGCATAATGATAAAGGAAACCACTGATCCGCATTAACCATGAAACGTCCATCAACAATGTACTTTACCTTGAAACCCACAATAAATGGACCAGACCGTTACCTTGCACTTTTAAAATGCGTCCATTTCGGGAATGTTACATGGATACCATCATCTCAGACATTAGATTTTGCACGTAAACTGTGGGCTTAGATCGTGGAAAATTGTGCGTGTTTTCAAAATTTCTACGCCATTAACTGGTGTTCTTGGGATGCTCCTTCTGTGTGACCGTATACCTCGAGTAAACGTTTACTCGGTCTGCTTGAGCAAGTGGGTTGAAATGACGTGTGTAAGCCGAAAGCCAGTAATGTATTTTGATACCAGACATTACAGCTTTCATGACCAGGGGCGCAGCGAGGATTTCAGGGCCCCATGAAAGTAAAAAAGGTAGCTACCGAAGTGTGACCCATCGGGAGGATAGCTAAACCCGGGGGTTATGCCTGTGAGGAGAGGTTGAGGGGTGGATGAGGAAGCTCGCCACTTGATAGGTCCGGTCGTTGAGGTAGGAGGAGAAACAAGTGAGAGCAGTCCCAGAGATTCCAAGGTCAGCGAGGCAGGAGAGGAGGATGGAGTGATCGACGGTGTCAAATGTTGCGGAGAGACCAAGGAGGATGAGGATTGAGGAGAGGGAGGCTGCCCGAGCACAGTTGAGGGAGTCAGTGACTGCCAGGAGAGCAGTCTCACTGGTGTGAGAGGTGTTTGGAAGGCGGATTGCAGAGGATCAAGAAGTGAGAGATGGGAAAGGAATGCAGAGAGCTGACAGTGGAAAGTGAATAAATAAAACAAAACAAGAAGCAATAAAAAACACACAAAACAAATACCAAAATAGGCTAACGCCCATTGCTTGTGATGCAATAAAGGGACACTGTTTGGAATGAATGAGAATTGTGCATTCTTACAGATGCCCCACAACGATCACACCTTTTGATCGATCAGCTATTTAACTCTTTCATCAACCTCCATTACCTATAACATAATTCTGAGAAATGTACTTTTTCTTTCAAGTGTGCTGCAGGAAACATCCACTTATTTATAATTCGTTTTATGTCACTTGTTTGCTGCAAGAAAGGCAAGGCGAGTAAGGCTGTAGAACACTGCTACATTATGCATCTTGCACTATGGTGTCGGTAATATAGTTTTTTCGTGCAATACTTATTTATATTGTATTCATAATTCGTTTTGTCACTTGTTTCTTGCATACTGTTTTTATTTTGTGTGGTTTTTTATTGTTTCAAAAATAAAGAAAATCTAAGACATGAAGCTATGCAGTTTCTGTGTGAGTGTATGAACACAATGATCGGTGGTGGAATTGGCTGCGATGCAAGGGGACCAGCTAAAATCTTGCCTAGGGCATCAAATTGGTCAGGGCCGGCCCAGGGCGGAATGACTGATGTGCGGTCCTAATTAATCGGCTACGTAAATCATTCCTTTCCGACCGAACCTGTAACGCTCAAATAATTAATCTGTATAATTTAAATCTATAATCTCTATGAATTATTCCTCGCAGAAAAGCTACTGGGTCTGGATCACAACTGGATCTGTTAGGAACGGCGCCGTCATTGTTGGGGGACACAGTCAGCTGTCATTTAACTGGGCAGATGAAATACAGTGAGATTGTTAGCCATCTAACTTCAAGTTAACCTGACAGGGAGCAGGTTTGAGATGCTGGACATGCTGCTCTGGAAACATAGCTGGCTGAACTTTAAACTCGCTACGGAGAATGGAAAATCCCGAGTTAATGCCAAGTTATCCTGAAACTTAGCCGGCTAACCTACTTATCCAAGTAGGAAGAACACATCCAGGTGCCTATATGTTGTTGGTTTCTTTACAATGCTTGTGTAACTTAATAATATATATACTTTTCCTTGTGCAGAAAACATATCGGCACAATTCGAACTTATGCAAGTTTTATTGTAGAATACTACTACTAATAATAATAATTACAATTATTATGATAATAAACACGAAACAGAGACTGATTAGCATACGTTGAGGTTATCAACAAAGCTATTAACTCTTTACCATAATGCATTTTTACTATTAAGTTGTATCTGAAGCATATCATCTTTCGTGAAACTTGATTTGATTGTGTACTTACCCAGCGTTACTTTTCACTTTTCTGTATGTGCACATATTCCTGTTATCCACAAACCACTGTAGTTATTTAAAGCAACTAAACGCAATAACTTCATCGTCACTCTTGTAACTTTAAAACCCAATATTCACTGGCGCTGTTTAAACTGTGAATAACTAGGTGAGTGCATGTTTTTTTCAGATAATGGCCAATTCTACCTGTTCACCAAAAGCAAGCATGTGCAAATATGTACATTTATTATTTGGACCTTATTATATTAAACCTATTGTAAAATAAAATACAATATTAGTAAAGGCAAATACACTCACCTAAAGGATTATTAGATACACCTGTTCAATTTCTCATTAATGCAAATATCTAACCAACCAATCACATGGCAGTTGCTTCAATGCATTTAGGGGTGTGGTCCTGGTCAAGACAATCTCCTGAACTCCAAACTGGATGTCTGAATGGGAAAGAAAGGTGATTTAAGCAATTTTGAGCGTGGCATGGTTGTTGGTGCCAGACGGGCCGTTCTGAGTATTTCACAATCTGCTCAGTTACTGGGATTTTCACGCACAACCATTTCTAGGGTTTACAAAAAATGGTGTGAAAAGGGAAAAACATCCAGTATGCGGCAGTCCTGTGGGCGAAAATGCCTTGTTGATGCTAGAGGTCAGAGGAGAATGGGCCGACTGATTCAAGCTGATAGAAGAGCAACTTTGACTGAAATAACCACTCGTTACAACCGAGGTATGCAGCAAGGCATTTGTGAAGCCACAACACGTACAACCTTGAGGCGGATGGGCTACAACAGCAGAAGACCCCACCGGGTACCACTCATCTCCACTACAAATAGGAAAAAGAGGCTACAATTTGCACAAGCTCACCAAAATTGGACAGTTGAAGACTGGAAAAATGTTGCCTGGTCTGATGAGTCTCGATTTCTGTTGAGACCTTCAGATGGTAGAGTCAGAATTTGGCGTAAACAGAATGAGAACATGGATCCATCATGCCTTGTTACCACTGTGCAGGCTGGTGGTGGTGGTGTAATGGTGTGGGGGATGTTTTCTTGGCACACTTTAGGCCCCTTAGTGCCAATTGGGCATCGTTTAAATGCCACGGCCTACCTGAGCATTGTTTCTGAGCATGTCCATCCCTTTATGACCACCATGTACCCATCCTCTGATGGCTACTTTCAGCAGGATAATGCACCATGTCACAAAGGTCGAATCATTTCAAATTGGTTTCTTGAACATGACAATGAGTTCACTGTACTAAACTGGCCCCCACAGTCACCACATCTCAACCCAATAGAGCATCTTTGGGATGTGGTGGAACGGGAGCTTCGTGCCCTGGATGTGCATCCCACAAATCTCGATCAACTGCAAGATGCTATCCTATCAATATGGGCCAACATTTCTAAAGAATGCTTTCAGCACCTTGTTGAATCAATGCCACGTAGAATTAAGGCAGTTCTGAAGGCGAAAGGGGGTATTAGTATGGTGTTCCTAATAATCCTTTAGGTGAGTGTATAAGCGGAATATATTTGTTATAAATACAGCAAATATAGTTTTATATTCACTGTATTTTCCATTTCATGGGATTCCAGAATAATTTCTGTATCAAATTTAAACTACTGAGATATCATATTAAAGATATAGGAAAGACCAAACATATGTGCAGTGTCCGGTTTTCTTTTTTTTCTTTCTTTCTGTAATTTCTGCTTTAAGTTTAACTTGGTATTCACGTCATGCCATGTGTTCTGTGTCATGCTCACTGTCACTATCTCTTTAGCATTCTGTTTAACTTCTTCATCACGTCAATGCTTCAGTTGCCCATTCATTAACCTAATGGTCACTAGCAAAACATCACCATAGTTCCCAATATTTTTCCTTGACGTCCTGTGTTAACTGAAGTTTAAGGACCTCGTGGCGCAACGGTAGCGCGTCTGACTCCAGATCAGAAGGTTGTGTGTTCAAATCACGTCGGGGTCAGTCTTTTACTCAACATTCCCTGTAATATCACTCAATAATTCCTGCTCTGGAGAGTGTTATTAATATCCTAGAATGCAAACGTTGTTAGTCTAAGTAACATGCATCTACACCCGAGAGGATGCATAAAAGTCAGTCTGGTCTCCTGCACGTTGAAATTATATTTGATTTTAAGAATCCGTATCGTTTGTTATATTTTAATCTGCCTTGTTATAGGCTATTAACAGTGGACTGTCACAATCCGTGTTTTATTCACCTGCTGTATAGCTCCCTTTTATGTATTTCTTGTGCTTTCGATTACCGCCTACCCTATACTGTCTCACTTTCTGATCCCTGGTCGACACAATTCATACACTAATAAAAACGTATAGAAATACTTTAGATAACATCAACACTACTAGGTAATAATAGTAGATGGGATTCAATGTTCATTTCTCGGTTCATGTTTGAGCGATTCCGAGGCCTCGCTAAGGTGCCTTTTAGTGATGCGCTAAGGTCGCTGCACTGTGGCGCGGCACACCGACCCCCCAGGATGTTGCCATATTATTAGGAATATTATTAGGGTTCCACTGTACAAGATCTGCTGCCGTGCTCGGCATTACCAGCAGCTTATCCAGACGGAGGCGCCGGGTGTCACAGAGAGATGCAGGTCGGTGCTGCTAGTGGAGCGAGTCACTCATACTTTGACAATCACTCTTTGGGTGCATCGGGGTGTGTATATTGAAGTCACTAGACTTTCATTGACGTACACGGAGTAGCCTACACAGCATCAGCTGAGTTTGCGCCTGTAGAAAAGCCTGGCTGAATTTCTGCCAGCCCCAGCTCCTCTAGTCCAATAGTGCTATTAGTCAGCAACATTAGATGGCAGTCACACACAAGGTGCTTGAACTTGAGACTGAGAAAGTTTCCGGCTGTTGGAGCGCACCGCTTTCTACGTGGCACTAGTGTAAAGATGTCACTAATGTAAGTTTGTTCGAGATATGATTCTCTCTTAGAGTGCGAGAGGTCCTGGTTTAAAATGCCTTTCTTTTACGGTTTTCTTAATTTCTCATCAGCATTTTATTATGGTATTACCCCTTTTCTGTAAAGATTAGTTTATAATACACATGCATATACTACATATACTATTATTAAACATTATTATTATTTTTATTTCTTGGCAGACGCCCTTATGCAGGGCGACTTGCAACATAAGTGCAAGAATACAGTTAAGTACAAGGCATCAAACATTACAAATTCAAATTTACATTAAACAAAGCAATTCAAGATAATACATTTTACAACTTCCAATGTATACAGTTAAGTACAGTAAGTGCAGTCATACATTGTGAAAAGTAAAGCTAAGTGCCGTCAAGATGTACGACAATTGTCGAAATCATGTATTTGGCCAGTGAATAAGATCTCTTCTCCTCTCATCAGCATTTTATTATGGTATTACCCCTTTTCTGTAAAGATTAGTTGATAATACACATGCATATACTACATATACTATTATCATTTAAAATATTGTAGACAGACGCCATCCGACTGTCTATCCGTCTATTTTTAAATCCATCTAGTTTTGTCCATTTGTCCAAAATGTGGCTAGAGACAGTGGCTTGCTTTCTACCTAGTTCCCCCAGTAAAAGCCATTAACCACTGAAGAAACTCAATTCATTTCTGACAGTCATTTAAGGTAAGGTACATCCTTGCCATTCTTAACAATGACTGTGATGTCATCTACGTAAGCCACCGCTTTGAAAAGTTTCATTAATACACCAGGAACAATCAGCCCAAATAGTCTGTAGGTTATGTAAATGCATCACTACCAGCAGGTGACACACACACACACACACACACACACTTTTTTCTCGAGTTTGTTTTTCCATTCCAATGGGTGTCCAAGTTACTCCAACAGTCCAAGTTACACTGTCAATCAAATACATCATTGTCCGTGTTCCACCTTGGTGGGTAAATTCAATAAACTATGCGCTAAATAAAAACTGGCCTTTAAATAAACAGTATTCATCTATCGAGAATCTATGTTCATGGTTTGTATAGAAGTATTTCCACATATGCATCTGGACACTCGGGCAAGCCAGATGAGAAGTCGCTCAAGTCGCCGCAGCTAAGTATCGCCTTTTTCTCTCGCGTTTCCTAGTTTAGTTAAGAGTTACATTGATTGTTTACGTGGTTTGTTTAGCTAAGAATGATATATCTTGCACCTGTTTTGTAGTAAGAGCAGCGACTGTTTGTTAGTGAATTTAGCAAGTTACTTAGCACACTCAACACGCCCTGTCTGTAATCAGAAGCTTTACACTGTAGGCTGTGATTATTCGCATGTATCTAGTCAGATGAATGATCTGAAATGCATCAAAAGTCATGGAATGAGAGACTTTCTGGGCGTTGGTGGTATAGTGGTGAGCATAGCTGCCTTCCAAGCAGTTGACCCGGGTTCGATTCCCGGCCAACGCAACGTTTTCTTTCTAGGCTTCCGCCATCACACTTGTGATGCTTCGGGGGAGTTCGACACCATTCAAGCTATTGCGACCCTACTAAGCCTGCACTTACCGCTGTTTTCACTAACACACTTCTGGTGAACCGTTGCGCATGAACAGATGACGAATAAATGGCCTTACACTAGTATCCCACAGCACCAGCTTCGTCTGTAGAAAAACAAAGGTTCCTCTCCCTGCTGCAGGATACCCACATCACACTTGACTCGCAGACCTTTACTGCGCCCTCTTGCTTCACGTGGGCCGTGCTCCCAGAAGCGCTGTAACATACATGTGCACTTGCGTGCAAAAGTATTCGGTATTACATTTATTTGACGTGTTCATTGCTTGAATATACTTTAAAAGCTAATACACTCCTCTCCATGCTCACCAACAACAATGTTGGCGACGATGACGGCTAAAGTAAGGAGAAATAGAAATGCCACTTCCATTCACTCCAATTACTATTGTTGTTATTATTACAGGGGAAAACTATGACCCTTGGTCATCAGTGTCTTGGGCGGACAGTTATGTCATTTAACAACATCCAAGATACCCGAGCCATCGGTCAGTCAGCACCGCTAGATGGCGGCAGTCAGACACTCATGCAATGTTTGAAGAAGGAAGTGTTCAAATAGAGGAGCGCACAACTCTCTACGTGGCACTGATGTTAACTAGTTTTCACAGAAACCTGTGCTATGTGGCTCGTTGGTCTAGGGGTATGATTCAAAGGGTTCAAATCCCGGACGAGCCCTTTGTTTTAGTATTCTCTCATTCATTTTCATTTTGACAGGGTACTTTTGCCAACATGAAAAACATTTCCTTCATGTATCATGACTTCATTATGGTAATATCTCATTTCGTATGTTTCCAAATAGGCCTCTTAACAATCATCTACAAGCCTACATATACCAGCATGATTTCATACAATGTGCACGATATGTAGTCCATGTCTGTCTCTCTGTCTCTCTAGATATATGTTTATAATTGAGTTGATGATAGTTGCATCTGTGCGCCAAACTGTGTCTGAGCAGCAGACTGTAACTTGAAATAATTGCATGAAAATGTCTGTATCTTCTTAATTTTATGCAGGTTAGTTCAGCTAGTAAGAAAGGTCACTATCTTTTTTATCTTTTTCTGTAACTAAACCATTCAGTCTTTCTACATGATGCCGTAAATCCAACATTTCCCCAATTCGCTCCCTGCGAGAAGACAATGCGGTGTGCAATGAAAGTGATAGCCTGTCACTTGGCACTTCAGTTCTGCGTACCACCAAGTCTTATTAGACTCCTTAGTTCTAACTGCAAGTTCCCTGCCATGTCCATGAAAGGGGATTGAGTCCGTATTGAACCATTATCTAAAACACAAAACTATGAGAAAGCTTTCGTGATCTATTGGTGCGCATCGCTACCTTCCGAGTAGTGGCCAGTACTACTACTACTAAAGGTAATTATACTAAGGAACGAATGAACGAAAGAGAGAGTATCATTACTCAGTACACTTAGAGGCTATGTGTGTACTAGTAACTTGTTACTTGATTTAAGTCACGAAAAGTACCATCCAACGTCAGCCCCATCCTATGTAATGTGTGATGTCCAGAGCCGGCCCTAGCCATTTGGGGGCCATATGCGAGATTTGATAGTAGCCCCAAAACCATCCCCCCTCTCGATGAAAAACATTTTAGTGGTGCCCATGTTTATGGCGTATAGAGAATGTTTAGTTAAAACTAAAATAAACACAAACATTTAAATAATGCACATCACAGAACATGTATTGCACTTTAACATACACTGTACTTGTTGAAGAAATTGATGTAATAATCAATACAAATGTAAATAGTGCACTATGCATATTGAAATCAGAGCAATAACTAATAAACTGTTTAGGTAAAATAACATCCACACCAAAAATACTCAATACTGAAAATACTATAGTGCACAAAAAACTGAATTTAAATAATACAATTCTATCAAAAATCATTAGCTGACAACTGGCAAACTACTGCAGTACTTAACTACTAGCTGATCATTATCATCATTTGGATGGCAACTGGCAGTAGGCTAGCTTGCAAAGTGAGCTGGATTATTACTTTATAATGATATATAATTTATAAAGACATGTAAATTCCTCACAAAGTTATGACTTAAAGTCCCACTGCTTGGAATTTAGAAAACACAGAACATCACTAAAGTTACCCTGACATTATCTTTATAAACTCCACCACAATATACATTATATCCATCATATTTACATTACATTTAGCATACATATCCCTGACGCGTGTATTGACCTCACTGGAGACAATATGCTCGAGTCACAGATTAAATGCCCCTCTCCCTCTCGGGTTTACATGGTCTTAGTTTATTGCACTAGAGACGAGTTGTTTACCCGCAGCACTGCACAGGGCAAAGGACTGTCTTGTGCATTGCGCCTTGTTTAATACTTTGTTTTAATGATCTTACCGAGTGGTTTTTTACATCACTGGTGGGGCTACAAAGCCATGAATCGAAGTGTTTTATCAAGTTAGGATTAAAACACGATGTACAGTACTGAACAGTGTACAACAGACCCACAACAATTTAGAGAGCATAATGATAAAGGAAACCACTGATCCGCATTATCCATGAAACGTCCATCAGCAATGTACTTTACCTTGAAACCCACAATAAATGGACCAGACCGTTACCTTGCACTTTTAAAATGCGTCCATTTCGGGAATGTTACATGGATACCATCATCTCAGACATTAGATTTTGCACGTAAACTGTGGGCTTAGATCGTGGAAAATTGTGCATGTTTTCAAAATTTCTACGCCATTTACTGGTGTTCTTGGGATGCTCCTTCTGTGTGACCGTATACCTCGAGTAAACGTTTACTCGGTCTGCTTGAGCAAGTGGGTTGAAATGACGTGTGTAAGCCGAAAGCCAGTAATGTATTTTGATACCAGACATTACAGCTTTCATGACCAGGGGCGCAGCGAGGATTTCAGGGCCCCATGAAAGTAAAAAAGGTAGTTACCGAAATGTGACCCATCGGGAGGATAGCTAAACCCGGGGGTTATGCCTGTGAGGAGAGGTTGAGGGGTGGATGAGGAAGCTCGCCACTTGATAGGTCCGGTCGTTGAGGTAGGAGGAGAAACAAGTGAGAGCAGTCCCAGAGATTCCAAGGTCAGCGAGGCAGGAGAGGAGGATGGAGTGATCGACGGTGTCAAATGTTGCGGAGAGACCAAGGAGGATGAGGATTGAGGAGAGGGAGGCTGCCCGAGCACAGTTGAGGGAGTCAGTGACTGCCAGGACAGCAGTCTCAGTGGTGTGAGCGGTGTTTGGAAGGCAGATTGCAGAGGATCAAGAAGTGAGAGATGGGAAAGGAATGCAGAGAGCTGACAGTGGACCGCACGCTCGAGGGTCTTTGAGAGGAAGGGGAGTAGGGCGACAGGGCAGAGACAGGTGCCTCTGAGGAGAGGTGGGGTCAAGGGTAGGTTTCTTGAGGAGTGGGATGACCGCAGCTTGTTTAAATGCAAGAGGGGAAACAGCCAGAGAGGAGTGAGGAGTTGAGGAGGGAGGAGAAGAAGGGGAGTTGAAATGGAGCAGACGCTTGCAGGAGGCGAGTAGAGAGAGGGTCCAGGGGACATATTATGGGTTTGTGACCTAGGAGGAGAGAGGAAAGTTCAGAGTCTGAGAGAGGAGAGAATGAAGAAATGGAAGCTTGATCGGTGGGAGACTTGGGCAGGGTGGGAGTGGAGAGGAGACTGTTGAAGAGCTTGTGGATGTCTGTGATCTTGTAGAAGAATGAGGCAAAATGATGAGGTGAGATGAGATGAGGGAGGAGGGGGGAGATGAGAGAGAAGGTGGAGTAAAGCTTGCAGGGGTTGTGGACAGTGGATTCAAAGAATGACTGGAAGTAAGACTGAGGTGAGCGAGGAGGGGAATGTGGGCAGTAGAGAGTGGTAGAGTGCGAGGGTCGCTGGGAGTTTGGATCTCTTCCACTTGTGCTCAGTGGTGCGCAGACTGGATCAGGTTGAGCGGAGAACAGAAGAGATCCAAGGCTGAGGAGGGGAGGGACGGACAGAACGAGACGGTGTAAATGAAGAACTTTTTCCTGAAATCAGGAGCGATTCAAACTTCCGGTTTGAAATAGCTGTAGAACTGTCGCTATTTCGGTTGGAATTTCATGAATAAATTAATATAGGGACAACCTATGGACTGCCTACAAGACGCACAATCCCAAGAAAAAGGGAGCAAAGTCGATCCACGAATTGTTTATGAAGGCAAAAAAAAAATAGGCAATTAACCAATCGTGAAGCATGAACCGATTCCAAAGTACAAAAACCCTGCTAGCACATTGCCTCAATGCTGTAGCAATATAAATTATATTGCTACAATGTTATTGGCAATGTTGTGTGTTAGCAGGGAATACCTGTACAGTTTTTTTCCAACAATCTGCAAAGTTAAATACTGGTGCTGAAAAATTAGGTACTAATAAAACAGAAGTATTTGGCACACACAAGTAATGTGTGTTGGTTCGGCAGTTACTGCTCTCAGGAAGGTAATGTGACTGCCTCCCGTCTCCCCAAAGCTCCCGTCATTGATGAAGCAGGCGTGACCGCACCTTCCCAAGCTCTTCACTATGACTTCACATCTTGTCGCTATTAAAATCTAGGATGTGTCACAGAGTGGAAGTTATACAGTACCACTGGGGGGTAAAACTTATGGAAGCACGACTACACCACCTAGCGGTTGTCTACAGCCGCTAGGACCCATTGGGAGGTTGTCGATTGCCCAAATATGCCCATTTTGCATTTACTACCTCTCAATTCTCCCTTCGATTTAGGTTATTTAAATTGGGGAATCTCAAGCCAGGAGCACACCACAGACCACACAAGACAGGTATACAATTAACTGGATTACAAATCTCTAATATAAAATCCATCAGACTTCCTCTTTATGTTAAAAAGACAAAAAAGTTCAAACTAAAAAATGCATTCGTGGAGGGTTCTGTTGGTCTCCTCCGGCAGTACCAGGAGCTGGAATGGGGCAGGCAATAGTCCACGTGTCCTAGTACAAAGTAATGAGGGGCTCCGACAAAAATTCAGCTTCTGCTCTGGTCCGGGTTTGGCAATACAAAGAAATTACAATGTCCATGTACAGTCCAAGAAAACAATGGCCGAGTAAAAAAAAAAAAAAACAGGTTGTTTGTTGTTATCCTTTGAAACACTACTGTAGTTCAAAAAGCCTGTACGCTATCCCTTCTCTGGATACTCTCGCTAGCGTTGCAGAGGTCGCCTCAGCTCTCCTCTGGGTCTCTTAGCCCTTTCCGTTACTTGTCCATCAAGTCCTTCGTTCGCCTTTGGCTCCACGTTTCGTTCCCGTTGCTCTGCAATCCCGTCCCCCCCAGCTCCACCCCGGGAGCATTTTATCTCCAGCCTAACAGGTGCTCCTCATGGTCAATTATTGAATTTCGTAGAACCTGGCGAATAAGCGGGTACTCTCATGAATGCGTGATTAGCCATGTGTATATTTAAATCAATCAATCGTAAATAAAACTCGTGCATTTCGTGAAGTGGGGCGGGACATTCAAAGTAAACAAACGTGATTTTAATGGGAATAATGTGATAATATAAGAGGTTAAAAGTGAATTAATAAAACAAAACAAAAAGCAATCAAAAACACACAAAACAAATACCAAAATAGGCTAACGCCCATTGCTAGTGATGCAGTAAAGGGACACTGTTTGGAATGAATGAGAATTGTGCATTCTTACCGATGCCCCACAACGATCACACCTTTTGATCGATCAGCTATTTAACTCTTTCATCAACCTCCATTACCTATAACTTAATTCTGAGAAATATACCTTTTCTTTCAAGTGTGCTGCAGGAAACATCCACTTATTTATAATTCGTTTTATGTCACTTGTTTGCTGCAAGAAAGGCAAGGCGGTAAGGCTGTAGAACACTGCTACATTATGCATCTTGCACTATGGTGTCGGTAATATAGTTTTTTCGTGCAATACTTATTTATATTGTATTCATAATTCGTTTTGTCACTTGTTTCTTGCATACTGTTTTTATTTTGTGTGTTTTTTTCTTGTTTCAAACATAAAGAAAATCTAAGACATGAAGCTATGCAGTTTCTGTGTAAGTGTATGAACACAATGATCGGTGGTGGAATTGGCTGCGATGCAAGGGGACCAGCTAAAATCTTGCCTAGGGCATCAAATTGGTCAGGGCCGGCCCAGGGCGGAATGACTGATGTGAGTAGATAGTAGGTTTTTTTGGGCGCGGCCTATTTTGTTATGACGTATGCCCTAAGCTTATTAATATTCCTACGTCATAATCGGGGGGCGTGATTTTAGAGTTATTTCCTTAATTATTCCTACGTCATATCCGTCAGAAAGTGTACACCCCTAAAACCCTGAACAACAAGGCCCCCCATAACCGGTTGTTCTTGTTGGTCAACTGTAGAGTGTGAATGGGTCGGCTCTTCCTGTAGCGGTTGGGGGTCTTTTTTAAATATACATGTAAGGGGCCCAGGTCTTAACAATGCCATTTTGAATAGTGCGTTTATCATATTCACACTGTCTCTGTCTCTGTCTCTGTCTGTCTCTCTCTCTCTGTCTCTCTCGCCCAAGCATTTTATAAGATCAACAAGTTCTGTTGTCTGTAATGGTCCCAGGTCTTAACAATGCCATTTTGAATAGTGCGTTTATCATATTCACACTGGCTCTGTCTCTGTCTGTCTCTATATCTCTCTCTCTCGCCCAATCATTTTATAAGATCAACAAGTTCTGTTGTCTGTAATGGTCACAGGTCCTAACAATTCCTGTTATGCATAGGGTACTTATGTTAACCCCAATGTATATGGCTCTGTCTCTCCCCTCAAATTTAATTAAAAATAAAATTAAAAAAAAGAGGGTGTGTGTGTGTGTGGGTGTTTGTGGGTATAGGTTAATTGTATTTGTAAAAAAAAAAAAAAAAAAAAAAAAAGCTGTGGTTATATTTTATCTCACACATAATGTGTTCATTCGTTTTACTTAAATACATTCTAGGGTCTTAAAGCTCATAAGAGGTAGACTTAAGATAAGGATATGTTTTTAAGGTATTTTAGCAGGCTCAATCCCTGATGATAAGGAATCATTTAAAAAATAAAAACAACTGATCACTCAATGCTAAATAGATCACAACACTCAAGGCTAAATCACTCACACCACGGGGGACGGGGGTGGGCTCAGACAAACGTAGGCATGGCGTGTGGTCTCAAAACATTCAGAATACTTTTAAACTATATAATTTATAAGCTTTGTAAAATAAACCCAAATATCTCTTTTGTGGGGATAAACGCTGTTCTGAGTAGTTTGTGACTTGTTTAATACCAAACAAAGCATCGCTATTAAAAAAAAAAAAAAAAAAAAAAAAAACACTGTAAAAGCGCTACTTATTTTAGATCTTTATAGTTATTTTCTTGGCTCAGGTTGTTTTTTAGCGCGTATAAAGGCCTGAAATATTCTTAGTGTTTATTGACTATAGGTCTTGATGCTTAAAAATGTTTTTTTGAGAGACCAAAAGGTTCTAATAAAAGTTTAGAGTAGAGAGGAGAGAGATCGTCGCCATCTTGGTTTCTATTTGAAATTGATGCAGGGTCATTTTATTGGTTGGTTTTGATATGTTAATTGATAACAGGACGGCACAAAGGCCAGCCCAGAACAATGCCTTACAAGCAGATCCGGCATCCGGCCATCAGTATAAGTATGAAGGTCTGGTCTTCAGCTCGACAGACTCATACTGACCTTTCGATTTAAGCCTAAAGATCAACAATGTCCGGAAACAACATCAACGACTTCGATTTAAACGAGTTTTTAGGTAAGTCTTCAGATTATTTTCATTGACTCAGAGCGTGGGCATGTATTGTAAATAAGGTTATAACATCTGTTTTAAGTTCTGTAAAATTATTTTTCAGCCAGTCAACAGGAGTTAATTCCCAACGCTGAGGAGATCATCTGGAACAACGACGGTAAGATTTTTGTGTTTGCGCTCAAGGGTTCTTATGTATGGGTGTGTGGTTGTGTTTTGAAGCGGCTCAATAGAGTTATGAAAACGTTTTAATATATATTAATGGCGGTCTCTTTAATTACACAGAAACTATCGAAAGGCCTGTGATTAATGTCTCCGAGGATCAACCAAGAGAAGTGGTTGTCCCTAGACAGGCTGTCTGCCGACCGGGTAAGAACTAAACCCCTGTTTGTTTGTATAACGTTTCGGTAAGATGTTTGAGGCCCGTTTTGTTAATTTAAAAAAATATCCTTTCTAACAGTATTAAGAAACGTGGTTCGAGACAACGAAAGGCCTTCCACATCGAGGGATTGTTTCGTTTTACCTTCGAGAACCGTAACCTTTCAAGAATCTGAAAGGCCGTCAGCCCCTGTATCTGATAGCGGTGAGTATATATCTGCCGCTTGTAAGAGGTTAAAGCTTTTTATAAAGAGGGGTGGTTAAAGGTTAAACATGTCTCTTACCTTCACAGAAGTGCAAAAAGCTAAATCAGCTGAAAAACATAAGAAACGATTATTCTTTGGAGGTAAGTAAGATCTTTCAAACTTTAATGTTTTTAAAAGGGTTTTGTTTGCCCGTTGAGGGCTAATATTTAAGCGAGGGGTGTCCATTTCCTGTAGGTCTTGGGGGTTCTGGGAAAGATCTTTAGAAGTCCGGACAGGTCTAGGCTTGTTTCTGGGGCATGTGTTTAGAAATGACCGATTGCCCGACCGTCTGGTTAGGAAGTAAAGCTGTCCGAAAGGTTTTAGTAAGTTGTTTGGCTTATCTCCCGCAATTATACTTCTGTTTTAAAGTGGCTGTAGGAAAAGGCTTGAAGGTGTTCATTGTATTTAATATTTAAACAGATCGTGAAAACGTTTGTGAAACAGGAAGTCCCGGGATCAGGAAGCGTTTACACTTGGAAGGTTCGTTTAAAAATGAAATGTGGTGTGTGTGTGTATAAAAAGTGTTTTATTAACAATATTACATTTAAGAAACAGTTTATTTACAGAGGCTTCTCTGTTTTACATTTATTATCAAGTCCTAATAAATATATTGTCTGTAAATAATAAGGCGTTGTAGTGAATGTCTAAGCCTATTTTCAAAGGTCTAAAAAAGCTAAAGGTTTTGAAGGTCCTGGACATGTTGTTTTAAGTTTGATTTCTGTCGCCGTTTAAAGATGTAAATGTAATGTATATTTTTATTCTTCCCAAGACTCTTGGGATAGTCATTCTGTGGATGAGCTATTGAGGACAATTACCCCGTCTAAGTGGGATCAAACATCTTCCCCGGAGAGATCACCGAGAGGATCCCCCACGGTGGTCTTGGAGACCCCCCAACATCTACTCAGGCCACAGCCTTCTGGGGGTAATTCAACAATCCAGATTCAGCCCGCCGCATTGTCGGGCGGAACAAATACAGGCAACCAACAACCTCAGGGGTCGCCGTCAGTCAGGGTTGACACACCACCCAACGACGGACTGGTTTCAACATCGTCCCCCCAGCCCCGTTTCTTGGCTACAGAAACGCTGAACAGTACACCGCGATTGGCCAGGGTGTCACCGCAAAGGCCTTCTTGGTCTCCGTCCGTGAGTATACGCTCGCTCCCTGCCTCCTTCGACCGAGATTTACCGGAGCGACCATCCTTTGCAGCTGAGCCAGGACACCATCCCCCGGAGCTACTTCCTGAAGGTCGGCATGAGTTGCTACATACCTTGTTACTAAATCAAAGACTTGTGTTAGTGGGGCAAAACCTTGTGATAGAGAGTCAAAACACCCTTATTAATACCCTTACTAACGAATTGTACCGTATTTAATGTTTTAATAGATACAAAACGCCTTACTATTGTGGGTTGTTGGAAAAATAAAAAATAAAAAAAAATGTCCGGACTTGGTAAAAGAACTCACAAACTAAAGGATTATGAACAAGTTAGGGCCCCAAAAAGACCTTCCCGAGAGAACACCCCCGGCCCTGTTGTGAACTCCTCTGATGTCCCAATGAACCAGGAACTATTACAAATGATAAATGATTTAAATAACCCCCAATCACCACCGATAGAATGTGAATTACCAGACTTACCGGTGAACCCCGACCTGTTACAGATGGTCAATGATCTAAATAACCACCTCCCAACGGTAGCGCTTATAGAGGTTCAACCCCTAGTTCACCCCGATTTGTTTGAAATGGTGGAGGCTTTGGAGACGCTACCCCGACCAAATTCTGCCCCTATTATAAATGATTTGAGACCATTAGAACACAGTACGGCGGCAGAAGCAGCCGTCACTATAGAGGAGGGTCTTGACATTAACCGGGTGGATATCTTTGAAGGACTTTTACAGGCTTTAAATGAGCCTCCTCAAAAAGGGGGTTTTGTAGATGTCAGCGGTGGGGGTGTTCGGAATGTGGAGGGTTCTGAGACTGATAAGGCTGTGGATGACATGCTCTGTGAGAATGTAGGGGTTGAAGGCTTTGTTCAAAATGATGATGTGTCCAAGAGTACCAGTGATCCCGTGATTATAGATAGACCGGCCTATAACAATTTTGAAATGATTCAGCGTTTTAATTTTGCAGAACTTTTAAATTGTGACAATTATGCAGAAATATTTGTCAACATACACGAGGCCTTGCAAAACATGCTTGAACAGGTTGCTGAAAGGGTCAGACCTCGAGATGTTGTACAGTTAGAACTCAGAGGGGATGATTTGTTTAGCAACCTATCTGTAATGCTGAGTGGAGATAATTTAGATGTTGATGAATTTCTGGCTAAAATCGAAGCGTTATTGCAAAGTAACGCATCCATCTTAGCTGATGAAAGTCTGTCTCTGGTAATGAATGTGGTTCGTAACCCTGAGGGTGGGGCGCTTAGAAGACTGTCGAAATGCTTGAAGAACGACATAATTAGGAACAAGCTCAGGCAATTAGTGGTGAGTTCCAATGGTGACAATAAGCTCTGTTTTGCTTACAGTTTAATAAAACTACTCACCCCCGACATGCCTGAACCCCAAGCTATGCAAGAGGCTTTAATGCTTCATCAGAGGGCCGGCTTAAACTCTCAACAGATGGTTGCCTTTTCAGACATTGCCATGTTTGAGGAGTTGTTGTCTTTAAAAATTGTTGTGTGGTACCGTTGTGAGGTAAAGGAAGTATTTGTGAAATTTCAGACACATCCTGAAACCCATACACAGACACTGTTTCTCTTCCTAAGTGATAGTCATTACTTTGGAATAAAGAGTTTGACGGCTTTTTTGGGTTGTTCGTATGTTTGTCATTGGTGTTATAAGGCCTTCAATGATAAGCTTAAGCACCGCTGTGACGGTTACTGTAACGTCTGTTTCAATCCGCAATGTCGTAAGGGTTTGGCCCCTACCATTCGATGTAAAGATTGCTTAAGGATTTGTCTCTCCGCGTTCTGTTTTTCCGAACATAAGGTGCAGAGGGCCGCTGCTGAGGGGGTTAAAAAACGGAGTTATTGTGATCAAACTAAATATTGCCCGCAGTGTTGCCTCCAGTACCGTTTTCATGAGGTTAAACCACACAAATGTCTGGAACCGAGATGTAGGATCTGTAATGTGGATTTAACCCCGGGGTCTGAACACCAGTGCTTTATTCAGCCGGTTAAAAAGGAGCCGCCGCACAACCGGTATGTCTTTTTTGATTTTGAATGCCGGCAAGAAAACGGGGTCCATGTTGCTAATTATATACACTGTATTGACATGTTGGATTGTGAGTGGTCAGCTAGCTAGTCCAAAATACCTCAATTACACATTTATTGCCCACAATGCTAAGGGTTATGATTCTTACATATTGATGAAGTATCTGGTGGAAAATGGGGTGACCCCAAAAATAATAGCTCAGGGTAGCAAGATCATGTGTTTCACCGACGAGGCTTTCAACCAACGTTACATAGACTCGTTAAATTTCCTCCCCATGAAATTGAGCGCTTTGCCTAAAGCTCTGGGTTTTGAGGCTCAGAAGAAAGGTTGGTTCTGCCATTTTTTTAATACTAAGGACACTCAAAATTATCGAGGGTCCTACCCGCCCGCCTCTTATTATGGGGTTGATACTATGATGTCTCATGAGAGGGAGGAATTCTTTAAATGGTACAATACGGTTAAGGGAGGTGTTTTTGATTTCCGAGAAGAGATGGCCGCTTATTGTAAAAATGATGTGGTGATCCTTAAAGAAGCCTGTTTGCGTTTCCGCGCCGAGGTTATCAACACGTCGGGTCTCGACCCTTTGCAAAGTGTGACCATAGCGTCTCTCTGCATGAAAATGTATCGATCCAATTTCTTGCAGAAAAACACTATAGCGGTCACCACTTCTGACAACTATCGTGCTAGACAAAAGAACTTTTCGACTGTCTCCATACAGTGGCTGGAATATCTGAGTGCCCGGGATAACATCTTCATCAGACATGCTTTAAATCAAGGGGAAGTCAAAATGGGTCCTTACTACTTAGACGGTTTTAGCGACGTGTCCGGGCGGCGTACCGCTTATGAGTTTGCTGGTTGTATTTACCAGGGCTGTCCTCAGTGCTTCGACCCAAACACCTTTAACCCCGTAACACAAAAACTCTGCGGTGATATGTACTATGATTTCCAGGAACGAATTGAAACTTTAAAAAACACCTATGGTTTGAATGTACTGGTGATTTGGGAACACGCGTGGACGACCCTGAAGCAACAGGATGTGGGGGTACAACGGTTTATGGAAACCTTGGACTTTCCTGAACGTCTAGAGCCCAGGGATGCGTTATTTGGGGGTCGTACCAACGCCCTCTGTTTACATTATGAGGTAAAGGAGGGTGAGAGAGTAGATTACTATGATTTCACCAGTCTGTACCCTTATGTCAACAAGACCAAAATGTACCCGGTGGGGCATCCAACCATTGTTTATCGTGACTTTCTCGAAATCGGACAGTACTTTGGTTTGATCAAAGTCAGCATGTACCCTCCTCGCGAGCTGTTCTTACCCGTGTTGCCTTACAGGTGTTCGGGAAAATTGATGTTCCCTCTGTGTAGAACGTGTGTGGAAACTGAAAATCAAAATACCTCTTGTCTGCACAGTGATGACGAGAGAGCGCTGACGGGTGTCTGGTGTAGCATTGAGCTTGACAAGGCGGTGGAGAAAGGTTACAGAGTCGGTAAGGTGTATGAGGTTTGGCATTTTTCTGAAAAATCTGATACTCTTTTTGCTGAGTACATTATGACCCATCTGAAAGGGAAACAGGAGGCATCGGGCTATCCCTCATGGTGTGTTGACTCCGCTGCCAAAGAGCGGTACGTTCAGCAATATTTTGAAAAGGAAGGGATCCGTCTAGAGCCGGGGAACATAACTGTAAACCCCGCCAAGAGACAAATGTCCAAACTGATTTTAAACAGTCTGTGGGGTAAGTTTGGGGAAAGAAATAACCGTCTAAACACAACCTTGATTAAAACCCCTGAACAGTTTATAGAATTTATGTTTTCCAAACAACATGCAGTATCACACTTTCAATTCTTAAATGACCACGTGGCACAGGTCCAGTGGAGGGCCCCTAAAGATTTCCCCACCAAACAGGGAAACGTTAATGTTTTCATAGCGGTTTTTACCACGGCTTACGCCCGGCTTGAACTGTACAACTTAATGGATCAGCTGCAGGAACGCACGCTCTATCATGATACTGACTCTGTAATCTTTGTCACCAGGCCAGGGGATTGGGTCCCTCCCCTCGGGGACTACCTTGGGGAGTTAACGAGTGAGCTAGATCCTCAGGACCACATAGTTGAGTTTGTTTCAGGGGGTCCTAAGACTTACGCATACAGAACGGCTGCGGGTAAGACCTGTATGAAAGTTAAGGGTTTCACTCTGAACCATTGTAACAACAAGCTCATTAACATCAAGTCTCTGACGACCCTGGTACAAAGTTTTGTAACCGAGAAAGACGCGCCTCCTCGCGAGATTATTACAGCCGGAAATCAGATCTATCGCAATAAAAAGGGGTACACATTGGAAAATAGATCACTAAACAAACGGTTCAGGGTGGTGTACAATAAAAGAGTGTTGAAGACTGATTATACCACTCTGCCTTATGGATATTAGCGGTGGTTTTGATAACAGACTTCAACACCCTTTCTCCTGTATTATAGCCGGTCCCTCCAATTCGGGTAAGAGCTATCTTATAAAGAACATCATAGAAGATGTGGACGCAACCGTGTCCCAAGCTCTTGACAACATAGTGTGGTGTTACTCTTGCTGGCAACCTCTCTACGATGATTTGGCATCAAAAAAAAATAATCTGAAATTTGTGCAAGGTCTCCCCGCCTCGTTGTGTGACGATGACCTGTTCCCGCCCGGACAAACTAATCTAGTGATCCTTGATGACCTGATGGAGCAGGCCGGTGACAACAGTGAAGTGGAAAAAGCTTTACAAAAGTACACTCATCATAGGAATTTAAGTATTATTTATTTAGTTCAAAATCTATTTTTTCAAGGTAAAAAAAGCCGCACTATTAATTTAAATGCCAATTATATAATTCTTTTTAAAAACCCCAGAGATAAACTACAGGTCACCGTCTTGGCTCGTCAAATGTACCCTAACCAGACCAAATTCTTTTTGGAGGCATTTGAGGATGCCACCAAAAAACCCTACGGGTACTTGATTGTGGACTTAAAAGCACAAACCCCAGAAGACTTTCGCCTCAGAACAGGTTTGTGCCCGCCCGATTGGCCGGCAGTGTATGTGCTAAAGAAAAGGAAATAAATAAGAATGTCTGTTCGGATTAAAAGAAATCTGCCGCTTTTGCAAATGTTATTTGAGGGGAGCCCGTGCCATAGGAAAGCTGTGCTGGCAGGGGCCCCCTCGGATTTGATCGAGACCCTGTGTGAAATAGCTTTTAACATCTTACGCGGTAATATACCCCTAACCCCTTCTCAACATTCTAAACTCAAAAAACAAAAAGCGGTTATCAAGATCATCGCTAATAAGAAGTATTCTATTAAAAGAAAAAGAAAGAAGATTAATCAAACCGGAGGTTTTATAGGACCGCTGTTGAGCATAGCCGTGCCTTTCCTAACCAGTCTTCTAGCTTCCAGAGTGGGTTAATAATGGAATATGCTCAGAAAATGTTTTTGATCCCTCAGGAGCAGCTTGAGAAACTGAGAAAAAATGTTGTCGGGCCAGAGCCCATTAGACAAACGGCCGAAAACAACCTGGACTCTGAAATGAAAGCTATACTGGCCAGGGCCGATTTAAATCAGTATTCCAAAGCCCAGATGTATAGCAACACGTTACAGCTCTACCTCCGTCTGGTTAGACAGGGTGAAAAAGATCAAAACATTTTAACTTTAACCATGGCCTCTCAAGAAAATGGTTCTGGGACTGATGCGGGGGGTACGGTTGATAAAGATGTTGCGGTGCCCGAACCTGTTGAGAGTTCAGAGGGAGATGTTGTAACGGATGTTTTGAGAAACATGCCGGCCAGAAGCAAAAGACATGCAGAATATATTCTGCACAAAATGGTTCAGAAACCGCGGGTAACGACTTGGAATGAACAGGGTGAATTTGTTTTTAAAGGACAACTGCTCAAAGGTTCACACATGTTTGATTTGTTGAAGAGTGTCACTAGCACTAATAAGGTACCCGATAGTCGCCGACCTGTAGGCTGGAATGCTTTCCTACAGGCGATGGCCTGTCTGAACATACCCCAATCAACAGTCCCTAACCAGGAAACGCGACAAAAAATCCGTCTGTGTAAAGAGGTGGTGACTGATCTGACGCCGATATCTCATTACTCTGACCGTGTTGAGCAACCCTCCTCAGGATCTATCCATCGTTGGGAAGCTTATTAATCTCATGTTTTTATTTGTCTCCCCTGTAAATAAGGAACCGACAAACCATTTTTTTATTTTTATTTTTTATTTTCAAATGTTGTACATTTATTTATAACATAACCCTGCTTTGTATAAGATTTGTGCTGAATAAAAACAAAACTAATGATTCAAAGGCTGTTTTCATTATTTTTTCACTTTAACACGCATGACATCTTTTAAAATCCTCACAAGAACACCCCATCTGTATACATGGCTGGCTAGGGTCGTAAGTAATTGTGTTATAAGGGGGGGTCCACAGTGTCCTGACAAACTCTGCCACTTTTTTATCATTTTGGCCTAAATCCTCACTGTACAAGGACATAATATCGGGGTATGACCTTCCTTTAGATCTATGATATAAGAAAAACACACAGTGTTGACCACAAGTGAAGGTCTGAAGACTTTGTACTTGACGACCGCTGTAAATGGTTTCTTGACAGTTGTTGAGCAGAAAGTTATTGATCTTCCGAGGGAAAGGTCTGAAATCCGGGGGGTTTCCATAGGAATCAAAAAATTCCCCACGGCGGTCCTCCCTTAGATAAATAGCCAGCCAATGTTCTCCGGGCATATTTTTAGGGTGTGTGTTGATTATGTACATTGCAGGTAAATTCTTGATCTTAAATTTAGGCAGCTGGTCGCAGGCGTAGACTCCTTGAAACACTTTCCGTGAGCCGTCCAGGGCATTCATGATGTGGTTGAGCTCTCTGGTGTTCATTTTAATAATAATCATACAGAACGTTTCTCCTCTGATTCACCTCAATAATGTTGTCAAACACAGCATACACGACCATATTTACAGTGCGTGGTAGAGGCTGCTTGAAACGCATCTCCAAACGCATATTGCCCGTCTTCATCAGTGAAAAATGTTGTCCACACTCTTCGTCAGGGGTCAGGTTGAAACCGTACAGGGTGTAACCGCTGCAGTATTCCCGGCGATCGATCAGCAGAGGTTGATCCTTGAGATGGCGACCCGTAGCCAGTACTAGACTGTAATATTCACGAACCGCGTTGCCGTTTTCAAAGTCAGGTTGAAAAGGTCTGGATGGAACCTGCACACCATCGACGTACAGTGCTATAAATTCCGCGTTATAATGTTTAAAGTTAAAGGGGTTCTTGTTGTAAACCCCGGTAAATGCATCATTATCCACGAGACCTATAATAACCTGTTTTGGGAGCTGGCCTAGAAACAGATTTTCCTGGTTCATCACCCGTGTCCCTGCGGGGATACTGTGGACTTTCATATAGACTCTTTCGATCGGGTACTTGGCGTTTGCCGTCATTAAAGCCTGCGCATGTCCTAGTTTAACCGCCGGGGAGACGGATACTTTTTTCACAAACAGCGAGGCCGATAATATGGTCAGTTTATATTTTTCAGTATCAGGGGTCATCAGACAAAAAGCACTTTTACTACGGATCATTTTAATTTTAATGTCTACCCCGTTGAGCATGAGTTTTTCTTGGAAAAATATGTCTGCATGAATATGTCCCATTAGCTCAAAGGTCCTCCCTTCTGTTGAAAAGGCCGTTCTTTTTTGCAAACCCTTATTGAGTCCCTCTGGATCCTGGTCGTCCATAGCTTCCGGGGTGTCTTTGAAGAAAAGGCCGGGGCTGAAACTGTTTGCTTAGGGTCTCCTCACTATAATTAAGGATACACTCCATCATGGCCCTATAGGGGTAAGTATTGCTGCTTTGACTAATGAGCCGATCTCCCAGGGTCACATCCACCTGTGAAAACATGGTGGCCACCGGGTAATTGATGACCCCAGCGTTGGCCGTCTTCTCGATTGCATCGCCATCCTCATCAGTCACTTTACAGTTCATTAAAATAAATGTGTTATTCAAATCAATATAATCCTCGCCATTGCCAGCTATAAAAAACTCCAGAGGGGCCGTATCTGAAATTGCGGAAAGAGGGGGTATCTCTACATATATGCTCTTATCTATACTCGTTTGAGTGTATGGAACTGTAAACAGATCCAGTTCTGATTTGACGCATTCTTCCGATAGACTGTGGACAAAAGACATTTTTAAAAGATGTATCCTGAGGCTCTATTTGTCTTTCTTTGAGACTTTCTTTTTGCAGGTTTTTTCTTGTGCTGCTTCCTTCTCCGAGTGTTTCCACGATATGTTGGAGAATGAGAGCTTCTTCGTTTTTTGTTAGCCACGGATCTTCGTCGCCCTGGTGGACACATACTGTTTCTTCTTTTACCCCCCCTCCTCGCCATTACCATGAGACCCGAACCCTCCTGCTGCTCATGGCCAGCTGCCCGGTTCATAACATTGGTGAACACGTCACTAACAATATTTTTAGCCGCTGATTTCAAGTGGGGTCTGGCTATAGCAAAGCCTCTCTTAAGCAGGGGTACGGCCATTCTAAAGAGACCACGAAAGAGTCCTCCTAGACCGGCTCCATACATTGTGGGGGCTCCTACAAAACCGGGCAAGCCGTTCCCGGCTTGCATCTTGTAATAATCCACATAGGCGCTAGGATCTACATAACCCCTCGAGGTAGCCATTTTAATAATGTACACACTGTTTCAGGGGTCGAAAATGTAGTTTGACAATAACTTTACCGAAGCGGAAGGGTACGTTGATATTCTGATCCGATTTTACTTCGATCGTGATGTTGTCAAAGTGGGTCTTTGAGACTGGTACGTAGTGTGGCTTGTCATAAGTAATTGTGACCATGTCATTGCTTTTACCTTTAATAAGTACATTTCTCAAAAGGGGGACATAGCTATCCCCGACCCTCTGGTGTGTTATGATATCCGTATACACATAAAGAGTGTAAAAGCCGCCCCTGATGTCAGCCGGGAAGGGGGCCACCACTTCTGAGAACCTGCTCTCTGTGTCAGAATAGAACCCTAATATACGCCCCAGTTGTCCTTTGGTTTGAATGCTAATACCAGGTTTTGACACCTTGTACACTCTGTTTTTAATAGGGTTGTAATATAGCTTGATGTTGGGGGTGCCTTCTGAGAACTGTTTATGCATCTCATCTAATATTGTATCCACATTGTCATAATAACCTCCTTGCATCGTGAATGTCCATTGACTCTTTTTAACATCGTCAAAAATGGCGAAGGTGGCATCCTTATCTTGTAAAACAGCCCAAGTGTAAGGATACTGTATTTCCGCCAACCCCACTTCCCACGACCCCCTTAGATCTATAGATTTTCCAAATTGTACCGTGTAACTGGATATTTCATTTTTAGGGTATATATCGAGAGAGGCGTTACTGGGTAGAGTCACGTAGAAGCCTCCTGATTCCATCTTGAGTATCGAATGTAATGACCCCCTCACACCGGCGGGCATGTTGTTATAAGGCTTGAATATCACAAACCTGTTGTTCAGGGACCCAACTATTGAACTTTTCAGGCCATCCAAGCCATTTCACCAACATATATTTTTTCCGGTTCTGGGTTTTCTCAGCTAATATCTTTTCAACTCTGTATACAATGTCTTTACCCACAATAATTTTTTGTAACTCGGCTTCGTAAAACGTTCCTTCTATATCCTCCCCGTCATAGTCTTTTAACCGGTACACGGGCGGGTCTCTAGCCACCTGTTCGGTAACTGTAAAATATTCGTCAGAAAATGTTTGTTCATAATCTTTGGCAAAAGTACTCCTTAGCTTTGAAATGCGAACCACATCGCCGATGTTGAACTTATAAGTAGTTTTCCCCTTCTTAATAAATGGGCCGTATAATTTTTTATAGACCTTAAAAGAATTACTTTGATCAACATCTATAGGCTTCATTTTAATACTGGCGTGATACCCTTGGTTGTAAGCATCGATAAAATCCTGAACTTTATCAAAATACTTGAACGTGTTGACCGCTGTAAAATATCTCCACATTTTGGTCTTTATGGTGCGGTTAAACCTCTCCACCACCGATGCCTTAAGCTCATTACCGGTGGTGAAATGATGTATTTTGTGTCTCTTCAGTAGATTCTGAAATTCTCTGTTGAGAAACTCTTTTCCTTTATCAGTCTGCAGTTTTTTAGGACATCGTCCCTGGGACAATATATCCTCAAAGGCCCTTGTCACCGCCCGACCTGTTTTATTATGTAGAATGCGAGCCCAGGCATATTTTGATAACACATCGATACACATCAACATAAATTTGTGACCATTGTTATGTTTTGATAAATTTGACATATCGACTAGATCCATTTGCCATTGTGAGTCTATGTCAGTTGCATATACACGGTTTCTTTTAAAGTTAATCCTGAGAGGTTTATGTAAGGTATAGGCGTCTTGTTCCCGTAACCATTCTGAAACAACCACATCATTAACCTTCACACCGGCCTCAGCGAGTCCCCTTTGAAAACCCTTCTTACCCGCCAAACCCCCAATCTTGGCTGGGTTGTAGTATAGTTCATGCATTTGGGGAGCTTGCCGAGTCATTCTGCCAAATAAACACACAGACCCACACTATGCGCAAAGTTTTTATACAAGGTTTTTTATTCAACTTCAGGAGAGCAGATACCCCTTTTTAGACATTTGAGAAAAGTATAACATACACAACAATTTTTTCTACGGTCCAGACAAAAAGAAATCAGATGATTGGTTACTTGATCTATATCAACAAATACCTGTTTCTTTATCTTGTAGGCACACACCTCAGTTACATATGTAAATAAAACAACAATATGACCTATTTTAAAAGTAAACAGAGGGGTATTAAACATGCTCAGTAAAAGGTCATACAGATGTTGATGAAATGGCCTAATATCATTCTTGGCCCCCTTGAGCGCTTCATCCCAGTGTTCGTACCCCCCGGTCTTTGTTACAGCAGCCATGAACTTTTCCAGGTTTGAAAGTTGATCCTCATCGATGGTTAAATCTGTAGAGAAAAGGCTCGCGTTGGCTACTTTTCTGTCAAGCACATGGTGTAATAGCGCTCTCAGGTTAGCTGCAGAGTGTTGATGACAGAACCAGTTGCAGCAGCAGTCCAGAACATTCCCCATGTTCAAAGTCCCTTAGTTCAGGTCAGAGTCTGAATCAGTGGCGTAGATGTCGAATTCTTCGTCGCTGCCCCCAGCTTTAACTTCTTTACGGAAGAAATAAGCTTTTAGCTTGCCAGCGGTTTTTCTACTTGGCTCATCCAGGTCATTGAGCAGCTGCCCAAGTTTCTCTATTATAAACGGCTCCTTTTTCAGCTCCAGCAAAATCTCATCTATGATTTTCTGGACTTGTCCAGCAGTGACATGTATGTGGGAGTAAGACAGAGCCTTGATTAGTGCCGGTTTCAGCCACGGTTTGTTCAGTCTTCTGTAAAACACGTTGAAATAGAACAGGAAATAGTAACGGTCTGGTTCAAACAAACAACTGTGTCTCAACTGACTGGGGTGATTCACTTCACACCCCCGACAGACTTCTTTCAGAGCTCGGTCGATGAGAGCACTCAGAATATACACCAGGGTGCTTTTAACCACTCTGCTTACTTGGACACCTACCCCGGGCATAAATCCTGCGTCTTCATCACGCCCCCGAGACAGTCCGATGCTCATTGGGTCGCCTGGTGGTTTGTGGGGTGTTTCTACATCCATTGGACTGACCCCCTCCTGAGACGCACAGACGGTAGACAGTTCGGCAAAATCGAGGCCCTCCATGAGCTCCAGAGGCTGGGGATCCCCGAGACTCATTTGGACATCCATCGCTCCGCATGTTGTTTCGTCCTGAGGGACCGGGGTCTGAGGTCTTGGAGGGTAACCGCAGTCAGAGGGTTCCGGAGTGTATACAAAATCTGGGGAATAGAACCAGGGGTGATCCCGGGTTTGAAGAGGCCTGTAGAGCCTGTCGACGTCCGCAGCTTTCGGGTAAGACATTCTCTTTAATTTTAAACCATGAATGAATTGTTGCGCCTTTTATCCTATCTCTTCACTACGTCACGACACACCGCCCTCTTAGAAGAGAGTAGACCCTGAGCCGTCAGACCCCCCTCCAACCCCCCACAGGTCGTCTGTTTTATCATCGTCGTCGTCATTCAAGGGGGATATATAATCCATAATCCAGCATATTCAACTTCTAACAGAATCCAGTTGTGAACATTTGGTCAAGATGTCAAAACCATCATTTATACAGTTTATGACCTCTTTCAAGAACGGCCAGTCCACGGCGTCAAACATAATTTCAGTAACCTGTTTTTCTGGATCCTCCACAACCCCTTCAATAGGGTTTGTAATCAGGGTACTGCTAAACAAAACCTTACGATCAGTAGTTAGAGATAGACTCTTCACCACTGTACCGTAGTTCTGCAAGCTTTCCCATTCACACCTTTCAAAACTCTGAGTCGGAGACTCCGTTTCGCCTTCTCTTGGACCCTCTTGCAAGCCTTCTAGAGTCTTATCCACAAGCCCCAGGTCTCTCCATGCCATCACCTTCAACCAGTCCTCAAAAGAGTATTCAATCACCGTCTCAAAAGGTTCCAACGTACCCTCCTTCTCTCCCAAAGCAAAAAGCTCCACTCCAACATAGCTGGGATCCCTTTTAAAGCGGTAACCCCGTCGACCCCCCCAGAACAACACCCAGGAGCGTTCAATCTTCAAATTGGTGAGTACAGGAACCCTTGCCCGGGATTGTTTCTTGCGGGGTTTCATGTTGATGTCGCTGGACATGTTGAAGAAGCGGGATGTTTCAGATGCTGAGAATTAAAGAGGTATTGCCTAAAAGCAGCGCGGGGTCTTAAATAGAGAGGAGAGTTTCGGGGCGTTGCCTTCAGAGGGGGGGGGGGTCTTTATGGGTGGCCTTGTTGTTCAGGGTTTTAGGGGTGTACACTTTCTGACGGATATGACGTAGGAATAATTAAGGAAATAACTCTAAAATCACGCCCCCCAATTATGACGTAGGAATATTAATAAGCTTAGGGCATACGTCATAACAAAATAGGCCGCGCCCAAAAAACCCTACTATCTACTGATGTGCGGTCCTAATTAATCGGCTACGTAAATCATTCCTTTCCGACCGAACCTGTAACGCTCAAATAAATAATCTGTATAATTTATTTAGCCATCTAACTTCAAGTTAACCTGACACTGAGCAGGTTTGATTTTTGTTTGTCCGTGTTCCACCTCGGGGGGTAAATTCAATAAACTATGCGCTAAATAAAAACTGACCTTTAAATAAACAGTATTCATCTATCGAGAATCTATGTTCATGGTTTGTATAGAAGTATTTCCACATATGCATCTGGACACTCGGGCAAGCCAGCTGAGAAGTCGCTCAAGTCGCCGCAGCTAAGTATCGCCTTTTTCTCTCGCGTTTCCTAGTTTAGTTAAGAGTTACATTGATTGTTTACGTGGTTTGTTTAGCTAAGAATGATATATCTTGCACCTGTTTTGTAGTAAGAGCAGCGACTGTTTGTTAGTGAATTTAGCAAGTTACTTAGCACACTCAATCAGAAGCTTTACACTGTAGGCTGTGATTATTCGCATGTATCTAGTCAGATGAATGATCTGAAATGCATCAAAAGTCATGGAATGAGAGACTTTCCGGGCATTGGTGGTATAGTGGTGAGCATAGCTGCCTTCCAAGCAGTTGACCCGGGTTCGATTCCCGGCCAATGCAACGTTTTCTTTCTAGGCTTCCGCCATCACACTTGTGATGCTTCGGGGGAGTTCGACACCATTCAAGCTATTGCGACCCTACTAAGCCTGCACTTACCGCTGTTTTCACTAACACACTTCTGGTGAACCGTTGCGCATGAACAGATGACGAATAAATGGCCTTACACTAGTATCCCACAGCACCAGCTTCGTCTGTAGAAAAACAAAGGTTCCTCTGCCTGCTGCAGGATACCCACATCACACTTGACTCGCAGACCTTTACTGCGCCCTCTTGCTTGACGTGGGCCGTGCTCCCAGAAGCGCTGTAACATACATGTGCACTTGCGTGCAAAAGTATTCGGTATTACATTTATTTGACGTGTTCATTGCTTGAATATACTTTAAAAGCTAATACACTCCTCTCCATGCTCACCAACAACAATGTTGGCGACGATGACGGCTAAAGTAAGGAGAAATAGAAATGCCACTTCCATTCACTCCAATTACTATTGTTGTTATTATTACAAGGGAAAACTATGACCCTTGGTCATCAGTGTCTTGGGCGGACAGTTATGTCATTTAACAACATCCAAGATACCCGAGCCATCGGTCAGTCAGCACCGCTAGATGGCGGCAGTCAGACACTCATGCAATGTTTGAAGGAGAAAGTGTTCAAATAGAGGAGCGCACAACTCTCTACGTGGCACCGATGTTAACTAGTTTTCACAGAAACCTGTGCTATGTGGCTCGTTGGTCTAGGGGTATGATTCAAAGGGTTCAAATCCCGGACGAGCCCTTTGTTTTAGTCTTCTCTCATTCATTTTCATTTTGACAGGGTACTTTTGCCAACATGAAAAACATTTCCTTCATGTATCATGACTTCATTATGGTAATATCTCATTTCGTATGTTTCCAAATAGGCCTCTTAACAATCATCTACAAGCCTACATATACCAGCATGATTTCATACAATGTGCACGATATGTAGTCCATGTCTGTCTCTCTGTCTCTCTAGATATATGTTTATAATTGAGTTGATGATAGTTGCATCTGTGCGCCAAACTGTGTCTGAGCAGCAGACTGTAACTTGAAATAATTGCATGAAAATGTCTGTATCTTCTTAATTTTATGCAGGTTAGTTCAGCTAGTAAGAAAGGTCACTATCTTTTTTATCTTTTTCTGTAACTAAACCATTCAGTCTTTCTACATGATGCCGTAAATCCAACATTTCCCCAATTCGCTCCCTGCGAGAAGACAATGCGGTGTGCAATGAAAGTGATAGCCTGTCACTTGGCACTTCAGTTCTGCGTACCACCAAGTTTTATTAGACTCCTTAGTTCTAACTGCAAGTTCCCTGCCATGTCCATGAAAGGGGATTGAGTCCGTATTGAACCATTATCTAAAACACAAAACTATGAGAAAGCTGGTGCGCATCGCTACCTTCCGAGTAGTGGCCAGTACTACTACTACTAAAGGTAATTATACTAAGGAACGAATGAACGAAAGAGAGAGTATCATTACTCAGTACACTTAGAGGCTATGTGTGTACTAGTAACTTGTTACTTGATTTAAGTCACGAAAAGTCGCATCCAACGTCAGTCCCATCCTATGTAATGTGTGATGTCCAGAGCCGGCCCTAGCCATTTGGGGGCCATATGCGAGATTTGATAGTAGCCCCAGAACCATCCCCCCTCTCGATGAAAAACATTTTAGTGGTGCCCATGTTTATGGCGTATAGAGAATGTTTAGTTAAAACTAAAATAAACACAAACATTTAAATAATGCACATCACAGAACATGTATTGCACTTTAACATACACTGTACTTGTTGAAGAAATTGATGTAATAATCAATACAAATGTAAATAGTGCACTATGCATATTGAAATCAGAGCAATAACTAATAAACTGTTTAGGTAAAATAACATCCACACCAAAAATACTCAATATTGAAAATACTGTAGTGCACAAAAAACTGAATTTAAATAATACAATACTATCAAAAATCATTAGCTGACAACTGGCAAACTACTGCAGTACTTAACTACTAGCTGATCATTATCATCATTTGGATGGCAACTGGCAGTAGGCTAGCTAGCAAAGTGAGCTGGATTATTACTTTATAATGATATATAATTTATAAAGACATGTAAATTCCTCACAAAGTTATGACTTAAAGTCCCACTGCTTGGAATTTAGAAAACACAGAACATCACTAAAGTTCCCCTGACATTATCTTTATAAACTCCACCACAATATACATTATATCCATCATATTTACATTACATTTAGCATACATATCCCTGACGCGTGTATTGACCTCACTGGAGACAATATGCTCGAGTCACAGATTAAATGCCCCTCTCCCTCTCGGGTTTACATGGTCTTAGTTTATTGCACTAGAGACGAGTTGTTTACCCGCAGCCCTGCACAGGGCAAAGGACTGTCTTGTGCATTGCGCCTTGTTTAATACTTTGTTTTAATGATCTTACCGAGTGGTTTTTTACGTCACTGGTGGGGCTACAAAGCCATGAATCGAAGTGTTTTATCAAGTTAGGATTAAAACACGATGTACAAAACTGAACAGTGTACAACAGACCCACAACAATTTAGAGAGCATAATGATAAAGGAAACCACTGATCTGCATTAACCATGAAACGTCCATCAGCAATGTACTTTACCTTGAAACCCACAATAAATGGACCAGACCGTTACCTTGCACTTTTAAAATGCGTCCATTTCCGGAATGTTACATGGATACCATCATCTCAGACATTAGAATTTGCACGTAAACTGTGGGCTTAGATCGTGGAAAATTGTGCGTGTTTTCAAAATTTCTACGCCATTTACTGGTGTTCTTGGGATGCTCCTTCTGTGTGACCGTATACCTCGAGTAAACGTTTACTCGGTCTGCTTGAGCAAGTGGGTTGAAATGACGTGTGTAAGCCGAAAGCCAGTAATGTATTTTGATACCAGACATTACAGCTTTCATGACCAGGGGCGCAGCGAGGATTTCAGGGCCCCATGAAAGTAAAAAAGGTAGTTACCGAAGTGTGACCCATCGGGAGGATAGCTAAACCCGGGGGTTATGCCTGTGAGGAGAGGTTGAGGGGTGGATGAGGAAGCTCGCCACTTGATAGGTCCGGTCGTTGAGGTAGGAGGAGAAACAAGTGAGAGCAGTCCCAGAGATTCCAAGGTCAGCGAGGCAGGAGAGGAGGATGGAGTGATCGACGGTGTCAAATGTTGCGGAGAGACCAAGGAGGATGAGGATTGAGGAGAGGGAGGCTGCCTGAGCACAGTTGAGGGAGTCAGTGACTGCCAGGACAGCAGTCTCAGTGGTGTGAGCGGTGTTTGGAAGGCGGATTGCAGAGGATCAAGAAGTGAGAGATGGGAAAGGAATGCAGAGAGCTGACAGTGGACCGCACGCTCGAGGGTCTTTGAGAGGAAGGGGAGTAGGGCGACAGGGCAGAGACAGGTGCCTCTGAGGAGAGGTGGGGTCAAGGGTAGGTTTCTTGAGGAGTGGGATGACCGCAGCTTGTTTAAATGCAAGAGGGGAAACAGCCAGAGAGGAGTGAGGAGTTGAGGAGGGAGGAGAAGAAGGGGAGTTGAAATGGAGCAGACGCTTGCAGGAGGCGAGTAGAGAGAGGGTCCAGGGGACATATTATGGGTTTGTGACCTAGGAGGAGAGAGGAAAGTTCAGAGTCTGAGAGAGGAGAGAATGAAGAAATGGAAGCTTGATCGGTGGGAGACTTGGGCAGGGTGGGAGTGGAGAGGAGACTGTTGAAGAGCTTGTGGATGTCTGTGATCTTGTAGAAGAATGAGGCAAAATGATGAGGTGAGATGAGATGAGGGAGGAGGGGGGAGAAGAGAGAGAAGGTGGAGTAAAGCTTGCGGGGGTTGTGGACAGTGGATTCAAAGAATGACTGGAAGTAAGACTGAGGTGAGCGAGGAGGGGAATGTGGGCAGTAGAGAGTGGTAGAGTGCGAGGGTAGCTGGGAGTTTGGATCTCTTCCACTTGTGCTCAGTGGTGCGCAGACTGGTTGAGCAGAGAACAGAAGAGATCCAAGGCTGAGGAGGGGAGGGACGGACAGAACGAGACAGTTCTTTATTTACACCTTTTCCTGAAATCAGGAGCGATTCAAACTTCTGGTTTGAAATAGCTGTAGAACTGTCGCTATTTCGGTTGGAATTTCATGAATATATTAATATAGGGACAACCTATGGACTGCCTACAAGACGCACAATCCCAAGAAAAAGGGAGCAAAGTCGATACACGAATTGTTTATGAAGGCAAAAAAAAAAAATAGGCAATTAACCAATCGTGAAGCATGAACCGATTCCAAAGTACAACAACCCTGCTAGCACATTGCCTCAATGCTGTAGCAATATAAATTATATTGCTACAATGTTATTGGCAATGTTGTGTGTTAGCAGGGAATACCTGTACAGTTTTTTTCCAACAATCTGAAAAGTTAAATACTGGTGCTGAAAAATTAGGTACTAATAAAACAGAAGTATTTGGCACACACAAGTAATGTGTGTTGGTTCGGCAGTTACTGCTCTCAGGAAGGTAATGTGACTGCCTCCCGTCTCCCCAAAGCTCCCGTCATTGATGAAGCAGGCGTGACCGCACCTTCCCAAGCTCTTCACTATGACTTCACATCTTGTCGCTATTAAAATCTAGGATGTGTCACAGAGTGGAAGTTATACAGTACCACTGGGGGGTAAAACTTATGGAAGCACGACTACACCACCTAGCGGTTGTCTACAGCCGCTAGGACCCATTGGGAGGTTGTCGATTGCCCAAATATGCCCATTTTGCATTTACTACCTCAATTCTCCCTTCGATTTAGGTTATTTAAATTGGGGAATCTCAAGCCAGGAGCACACCACAGACCACACAAGACAGGTATACAATTAACTGGATTACAAATCTCTAATATAAAATCCATCAGACTTCCTCTTTATGTTAAAAAGACAAAAAAGTTCAAACTAAAAAATGCATTCGTGGAGGGTTCTGTTGGTCTCCTCCGGCAGCACCAGGAGCTGGAATGGGGCAGGCAATAGTCCACGTGTCCTAGTAAAAAGTAATGAGGGGCTCCGACAAAAATTCAGCTTCTGCTCTGGTCCGGGTTTGGCAATACAAAGAAATTACAATGTCCATGTACAGTCCAAGAAAACAATGGCCGAGTTGAAAAAAAAAAAAACAGGTTGCTCGTTGTTATCCTTTGAAACACCACTGTAGTTCAAAAAGCCTGTACGCTATCCCTTCTCTGGATACTCTCGCTAGCGTTGCAGAGGTCGCCTCAGCTCTCCTCTGGGTCTCTTAGCCCTTTCCGTTACTTGTCCATCAAGTCCTTCGTTCGCCTTTGGCTCCACGTTTCGTTCCCGTTGCTCTGCAATCCCGTCCCCCCCAGCTCCACCCCGGGAGCATTTTATCTCCAGCCTAACAGGTGCTCCTCATGGTCAATTATTGAATTTCGTAGAACCTGGCGAATAAGCGGGTACTCTCATGAATGCGTGATTAGCCATGTGTATATTTAAATCAATCAATCGTAAATAAAACTCGTGCATTTCCGTGAAGTGGGGCGGGACATTCAAAGTAAACAAACGTGATTTTAATGGGAATAATGTGATAATATAAGAGGTTTAAAGTGAATTAATAAAACAAAACAAAAAGCAATCAAAAACACACAAAACAAATACCAAAATAGGCTAACGCCCATTGCTAGTGATGCAGTAAAGGGACACTGTTTGGAATGAATGAGAATTGTGCATTCTTACCGATGCCCCACAACGATCACACCTTTTGATCGATCAACTATTTAACTCTTTCATCAACCTCCATTACCTATAACATAATTTTGAGAAATGTACTTTTTCTTTCAAGTGTGCTGCAGGAAACATCCACTTATTTATAATTCGTTTTATGTCACTTGTTTGCTGCAAGAAAGGCAAGGCGGTAAGGCTGTAGAACACTGCTACATTATGCATCTTGCACTATGGTGTCTGTAATATAGTTTTTTCGTGCAATACTAATTTATATTGTATTCATAATTCGATTTGTCACTTGTTTCTTGCATACTGTTTTTATTTTGTGTGGTTTTTTATTGTTTCAAAAATAAAGAAAATCTAAGACATAAAGCTATGCAGTTTCTGTGTGAGTGTATGAACACAATGATCGGTGGTGGAATTGGCTGCGATGCCAGGGGCACCAGCTAAAATCTTGCCTAGGGCATCAAATTGGTCAGGGCCGGCCCAGGGCGGAATGACTGATGTGCGGTCCTAATTAATCGGCTACGTAAATCATTCCTTTCCGACCGAACCTGTAACGCTCAAATAATTAATCTGTATAATTTAAATCTATAATCTCTATGAATTATTCCTCGCAGAAAAGCTACTGGGTCTGGATCACTACTGGATCTGTTAGGAACGGCGCCGTCATTGTTGGGGGACACAGTCAGCTGTCATTTAACTGGGCAGATGAAATACAGTCAGATTGTTAGCCATCTAACTTCAAGTTAACCTGACAGGGAGCAGGTTTGAGATGCTGGACATGCTGCTCTGGAAACATAGCTGGCTGAACTTTAAACTCGCTACGGAGAATGGAAAATCCCGAGTTAATGCCAAGTTATCCTGAAACTTAGCCGGCTAACCTACTTATCCAAGTAGGAAGAACACACCCAGGTGCCTATATGTTGTTGGTTTCTTTACAATGCTTGTGTAACTTAATAATATATATACTTTTCCTTGTGCAGAAAACATATCGGCACAATTCGAACTTGTGCAAGTTTTATTGTAGAATACTACTACTAATAATAATAATTACAATTATTATGATAATAAACACGAAACAGAGACTGATTAGCATACGTTGAGGTTATCAACAAAGCTATTAACTCTTTACCATAATGCATTTTTACTATTAAGTTGTATCTGAAGCATATCATCTTTCGTGAAACTTGATTTGATTATGTACTTTCCCAGCGTTACTTTTAACTTTTCTGTATGTGCACATATTCCTGTTATCCACAAACCACTGTAGTTATTTAAAGCAACTAAACGCAATAACTTCATCGTCACTCTTGTAACATTAAAACCCAATATTCACTGGCGCTGTTTAAACTGTGAATAACTAGGTGAGTGCATGTTTTTTCAGACAATGGCCAATTCTACCTGTTCACCAAAAGCAAGCATGTGCAAATATGTACATTTATTATTTGGACCTTATTATATTAAACCTATTGTAAAATAAAATACAATATTAGTAAAGGCAAATACACTCACCTAAAGGATTATTAGATACACCTGTTCAATTTCTCATTAATGCAATTATCTAACCAACCAATCACATGGCAGTTGCTTCAATGCATTTAGGGGTGTGGTCCTGGTCAAGACAATCTCCTGAACTCCAAACTGGATGTCTGAATGGGAATGAAAGGTGATTTAAGCAATTTTGAGCGTGGCATGGTTGTTGGTGCCAGACGGGCCGGTCTGAGTATTTCACAATCTGCTCAGTTACTGGGATTTTCACGCACAACCATTTCTAGGGTTTACAAAAAATGGTGTGAAAAGGGAAAAACATCCAGTATGCAGCAGTCCTGTGGGCGAAAATGCCTTGTTGATGCTAGAGGTCAGAGGAGAATGGGCCGACTGATTCAAGCTGATAGAAGAGCAACTTTGACTGAAATAACCACTCGTTACAACCGAGGTATGCAGCAAGGCATTTGTGAAGCCACAACACGTACAACCTTGAGGCGGATGGGCTACAACAGCAGAAGACCCCACCGGGTACCACTCATCTCCACTACAGATAGGAAAAAGAGGCTACAATTTGCACAAGCTCACCAAAATTGGACAGTTGAAGACTGGAAAAATGTTGCCTGGTCTGATGAGTCTCGATTTCTGTTGAGACATTCAGATGGTAGAGTCAGAATTTGGCGTAAACAGAATGAGAACATGGATCCATCATGCCTTGTTACCACTGTGCAGGCTGGTGGTGGTGGTGTAATGGTGTGGGGGATGTTTTCTTGGCACACTTTAGGCCCCTTAGTGCCAATTGGGCATCGTTTAAATGCCACGGCCTACCTGAGCATTGTTTCTGAGCATGTCCATCCCTTTATGACCACCATGTACCCATCCTCTGATGGCTACTTCCAGCAGGATAATGCACCATGTCACAAAGGTCGAATCATTTCAAATTGGTTTCTTGAACATGACAATGAGTTCACTGTACTAAACTGGCCCCCACAGTCACCAGATCTCGACCCAATTGAGCATCTTTGGGATGTGGTGGAACGGGAGCTTCGTGCCCTGGATGTGCATCCCACAAATCTCGATCAACTGCAAGATGCTATCCTATCAATATGGGCCAACATTTCTAAAGAATGCTTTCAGCACCTTGTTGAATCAATGCCACGTAGAATTAAGGCAGTTCTGAAGGCGAAAGGGGGTAAAACACAGTATTAGTATGGTGTTCCTAATAATCCTTTAGGTGAGTGTATAAGCGGAATATATTTGTTATAAATACAGCAAATATAGTTTTATATTCACTGTATTTTCCATTTCATGGGATTCCAGAATAATTTCTGTATCAAATTTAAACTACTGAGATATCATATTAAAGATATAGGAAAGACCAAACACATGTGCAGTATCCGTTTTTTTTTCTTTCTTTCTGTAATTTCTGCTTTAAGTTTAACTTGGTATTCACGTCATGCCATGTGTTCTGTGTCATGCTCACTGTCACTATCTCTTTAGCATTCTGTTTAACTTCTTCATCACGTCAATGCTTCAGTTGCCCATTCATTAACCTAAATGGTCACTAGCAAAACATCACCATAGTTCCCAATATTTTTCCTTGACGTCCTGTGTTAACTGAAGTTTAAGGACCTCGTGGCGCAACGGTAGCGCGTCTGACTCCAGATCAGAAGGTTGTGTGTTCAAATCACGTCGGGGTCAGTCTTTTACTCTACATTCCCTGTAATATCACTCAATAATTCCTGCTGTGGAGAGTGTTATTAATATCCTAGAATGCAAACGTTGTTAGTCTAAGTAACATGCATCTACACCCGAGAGGATGCATAAAAGTCAGTCTGGTCTCCTGCACGTTGAAATTATATTTGATTTTAAGATTCCGTATCGTTTGTTATATTTTAATCTGCCTTGTTATAGGCTATTAACAGTAGACTGTCACAATCCGTGTTTTATTCACCTGCTGTATAGCTCCCTTTTATGTATTTCTTGTGCTTTCGATTACCGCCTACCCAATACTGTCTCACTTTCTGATCCCTGGTCGACACAATTCATACACTAATAATAACGTATAGAAATACTTTAGATAACATCAACACTACTAGGTAATAATAGTAGATGGGATTCAATGTTCATTTCTCGGTTCATGTTTGAGCGATTCCGAGGCCTCGCTAAGGTGCCTTTTAGTGATGCGCCAAGGTCGCTGCACTGTGGCGCGGCACACCGACCCCCCAGGATGTTGCCATATTATTAGGAATATTATTAGGGTTCCACTGTACAAGATCTGCTGCCGTGCTCGGCATTACCAGCAGCTTATCCAGACGGAGGCGCCGGGTGTCACAGAGAGATGCAGGTCGGTGCTGCTAGTGGAGCGAGTCACTCATACTTTGACAATCACTCTTTGGGTGCATCGGGGTGTGTATATTGAAGTCACTAGACTTTCATTGACGTACACGGAGTAGCCTACACAGCATCAGCTGAGTTTGCGCCTGTAGAAAAGCCTGGCTGAATTTCTGCCAGCCCCAGCTCCTCTAGTCCAATAGTGCTATTAGTCAGCAACATTAGATGGCAGTCACACACAAGGTGCTTGAACTTGAGACTGAGAAAGTTTCCAGCTGTTGGAGCGCACCGCTTTCTACGTGGCACTAGTGTAAAGATGTCACTAATGTAAGTTTGTTCGAGATATGATTCTCTCTTAGAGTGCGAGAGGTCCTGGTTTAAAATGCCTTTCTTTTACGGTTTTCTTAATTTCTCATTGTATAAAACACATTATTATTATTTTTATTTCTTGGCAGACGCCCTTATGCAGGGCGACTTGCAACATAAGTGCAAGAATACAGTTAAGTACAAGGCATCAAACATTACAAATTCAAATTTACATTAAACAAAGCAATTCAAGATAATACATTTTACAACTTCCAATGTATACAGTTAAGTACAGTAAGTGCAGTCATACATTGTGAAAAGTAAAGCTAAGTGCCGTCAAGATGTACGACAATTGTCGAAATCATGTATTTGGCCAGTGAATAAGATCTCTTCTCCTCTCATCAGCATTTTATTATGGTATTACCCCTTTTATGTAAAGATTAGTTTATAATGCACATGCATATACTACATATACTATTATCATTTAAAATATTGTAGACAGACGCCATCCGACTGTCTATCCGTCTATTTTTAAATCCATCTAGTTTTGTCCATTTGTCCAAAATGTGGCTAGAGACAGTGGCTTGCTTTCTACCTAGTTCCCCCAGTAAAAGCCATTAACCACTGAAGAAACTCAATTCATTTCTGACAGTCATTTAAGGTAAGGTACATCCTTGCCATTCTTAACAATGACTGTGATGTCATCTACGTAAGCCACCGCTTTGAAAAGTTTCATTAATACACCAGGAACAATCAGCCCAAATAGTCTGTAGGTTATGTAAATGCATCACTACCAGCAGGTGACACACACACACACACACACACACACACTTTTCTCTCGAGTTTGTTTTTCCATTCCAATGGGTGTCCAAGTTACTCCAACAGTCCAAGTTACACTGTCAATCAAATACATCATTGTCCGTGTTCCACCTTGGTGGGTAAATTCAATAAACTATGCGCTAAATAAAAACTGACCTTTAAATAAACAGTATTCATCTATCGAGAATCTATGTTCATGGATTGTATAGAAGTATTTCCACATATGCATCTGGACACTCGGGCAAGCCAGCTGAGAAGTCGCTCAAGTCGCCGCAGCTAAGTATCGCCTTTTTCTCTCGCGTTTCCTAGTTTAGTTAAGAGTTACATTGATTGTTTACGTGGTTTGTTTAGCTAAGAATGATATATCTTGCACCTGTTTTGTAGTAAGAGCAGCGACTGTTTGTTAGTGAATTTAGCAAGTTACTTAGCACACTCAACACGCCCTGTCTGTAATCAGAAGCTTTACACTGTAGGCTGTAATTATTCGCATGTATCTAGTCAGATGAATGATCTGAAATGCATCAAAAGTCATGGAATGAGAGACTTTCTGGGCGTTGGTGGTATAGTGGTGAGCATAGCTGCCTTCCAAGCAGTTGACCCGGGTTCGATTCCCGGCCAACGCAACGTTTTCTTTCTAGGCTTCCGCCATCACACTTGTGATGCTTCGGGGGAGTTCGACACCATTCAAGCTATTGCGACCCTACTAAGCCTGCACTTACCGCTGTTTTCACTAACACACTTCTGGTGAACCGTTGCGCATGAACAGATGACGAATAAATGGCCTTACACTAGTATCCCACAGCACCAGCTTCGTCTGTAGAAAAACAAAGGTTCCTCTCCCTGCTGCAGGATACCCACATCACACTTGACTCGCAGACCTTTACTGCGCCCTCTTGCTTGACGTGGGCCGTGCTCCCAGTAGCGCTGTAACATACATGTGCACTTGCGTGCAAAAGTATTCGGTATTACATTTATTTGACGTGTTCTTTGCTTGAATATACTTTAAAAGCTAATACACTCCTCTCCATGCTCACCAACAACAATGTTGGCGACGATGACGGCTAAAGTAAAGTGAAATAGAAATGCCACTTCCATTCACTCCAATTACTATTGTTGTTATTATTACAAGGGAAAACTATGACCCTTGTTCATCAGTGTCTTGGGCGGACAGTTATGTCATTTAACAACATCCAAGATACCCGAGCCATCGGTCAGTCAGCACCGCTAGATGGCGGCAGTCAGACACTCATGCAATGTTTGAAGGAGAAAGTGTTCAAATAGAGGAGCGCACAACTCTCTACGTGGCACCGATGTTAACTAGTTTTCACAGAAACCTGTGCTATGTGGCTCGTTGGTCTAGGGGTATGATTCAAAGGGTTCAAATCCCGGACGAGCCCTTTGTTTTAGTCTTCTCTCATTCATTTTCATTTTGACAGGGTACTTTTGCCAACATGAAAAACATTTCCTTCATGTATCATGACTTCATTATGGTAATATCTCATTTCGTATGTTTCCAAATAGGCCTCTTAACAATCATCTACAAGCCTACATATACCAGCATGATTTCATACAATGTGCACGATATGTAGTCCATGTCTGTCTCTCTGTCTGTCTAGATATATGTTTATAATTGAGTTGATGATAGTTGCATCTGTGCGCCAAACTGTGTCTGAGCAGCAGACTGTAACTTGAAATAATTGCATGAAAATGTCTGTATCTTCTTAATTTTATGCAGGTTAGTTCAGCTAGTAAGAAAGGTCACTATCTTTTTTTTATCTTTTTCTGTAACTAAACCATTCTGTCTTTCTACATGATGCCGTAAATCCAACATTTCCCCAATTCGCTCCCTGCGAGAAGACAATGCGGTGTGCAATGAAAGTGATAGCCTGTCACTTGGCACTTCAGTTCTGCGTACCACCAAGTCTTATTAGACTCCTTAGTTCTAACTGCAAGTTCCCTGCCATGTCCATGAAAGGGGATTGAGTCCGTATTGAACCATTATCTAAAACACAAAACTATGAGAAAGCTTTCGTGATCTATTGGTGCGCATCGCTACCTTCCGAGTAGTGGCCAGTACTACTACTACTAAAGGTAATTATACTAAGGAACGAATGAACGAAAGAGAGAGTATCATTACTCAGTACACTTAGAGGCTATGTGTGTACTAGTAACTTGTTACTTGATTTAAGTCACGAAAAGTCGCATCCAACGTCAGTCCCATCCTATGTAATGTGTGATGTCCAGAGCCGGCCCTAGCCATTTGGGGGCCATATGCGAGATTTGATAGTAGCCCCAGAACCATCCCCCCTCTCGATGAAAAAAATTTTAGTGGTGCCCATGTTTATGGCGTATAGAGAATGTTTAGTTAAAACTAAAATAAACACAAACATTTAAATAATGCACATCACAGAACATGTATTGCACTTTAACATACACTGTACTTGTTGAAGAAATTGATGTAATAATCAATACAAATGTAAATAGTGCACTATGCATATTGAAATCAGAGCAATAACTAATAAACTGTTTAGGTAAAATAACATCCACACCAAAAATACTCAATACTGAAAATACTATAGTGCACAAAAAACTGAATTTAAATAATACAATTCTATCAAAAATCATTAGCTGACAACTGGCAAACTACTGCAGTACTTAACTACTAGCTGATCATTATCATCATTTGGATGGCAACTGGCAGTAGGCTAGCTAGCAAAGTGAGCTGGATTATTACTTTATAATGATATATAATTTATAAAGACATGTAAATTCCTCACAAAGTTATGACTTAAAGTCCCACTGCTTGGAATTTAGAAAACACAGAACATCACTAAAGTTCCCCTGACATTATCTTTATAAACTCCACCACAATATACATTATATCCATCATATTTACATTACATTTAGCATACATATCCCTGACGCGTGTATTGACCTCACTGGAGACAATATGCTCGAGTCACAGATTAAATGCCCCTCTCCCTCTCGGGTTTACATGGTCTTAGTTTATTGCACTAGAGACGAGTTGTTTACCCGCAGCACTGCACAGGGCAAAGGACTGTCTTGTGCATTGCGCCTTGTTTAATACTTTGTTTTAATGATCTTACCGAGTGGTTTTTTACGTCACTGGTGGGGCTACAAAGCCATGAATCGAAGTGTTTTATCAAGTTAGGATTAAAACACGATGTACAGTACTGAACAGTGTACAACAGACCCACAACAATTTAGAGAGCATAATGATAAAGGAAACCACTGATCCGCATTAACCATGAAACGTCCATCAGCAATGTACTTTACCTTGAAACCCACAATAAATGGACCAGACCGTTACCTTGCACTTTTAAAATGCGTCCATTTCGGGAATGTTACATGGATACCATCATCTCAGACATTAGATTTTGCACGTAAACTGTGGGCTTAGATCGTGGAAAATTGTGCATGTTTTCAAAATTTCTACGCCATTTACTGGTGTTCTTGGGATGCTCCTTCTGTGTGACCGTATACCTCGAGTAAACGTTTACTCGGTCTGCTTGAGCAAGTGGGTTGAAATGACGTGTGTAAGCCGAAAGCCAGTAATGTATTTTGATACCAGACATTACAGCTTTCATGACCAGGGGCGCAGCGAGGATTTCAGGGCCCCATGAAAGTAAAAAAGGTAGTTACCGAAATGTGACCCATCGGGAGGATAGCTAAACCCGGGGGTTATGCCTGTGAGGAGAGGTTGAGGGGTGGATGAGGAAGCTCGCCACTTGATAGGTCAGGTCGTTGAGGTAGGAGGAGAAACAAGTGAGAGCAGTCCCAGAGATTCCAAGGTCAGCGAGGCAGGAGAGGAGGATGGAGTGATCGACGGTGTCAAATGTTGCGGAGAGACCAAGGAGGATGAGGATTGAGGAGAGGGAGGCTGCCCGAGCACAGTTGAGGGAGTCAGTGACTGCCAGGACAGCAGTCTCAGTGGTGTGAGCGGTGTTTGGAAGGCGGATTGCAGAGGATCAAGAAGTGAGAGATGGGAAAGGAATGCAGAGAGCTGACAGTGGACCGCACGCTCGAGGGTCTTTGAGAGGAAGGGGAGTAGGGCGACAGGGCAGAGACAGGTGCCTCTGAGGAGAGGTGGGGTCAAGGGTAGGTTTCTTGAGGAGTGGGATGACCGCAGCTTGTTTAAATGCAAGAGGGGAAACAGCCAGAGAGGAGTGAGGAGTTGAGGAGGGAGGAGAAGAAGGGGAGTTGAAATGGAGCAGACGCTTGCAGGAGGCGAGTAGAGAGAGGGTCCAGGGGACATATTATGGGTTTGTGACCTAGGAGGAGAGAGGAAAGTTCAGAGTCTGAGAGAGGAGAGAATGAAGAAATGGAAGCTTGATCGGTGGGAGACTTGGGCAGGGTGGGAGTGGAGAGGAGACTGTTGAAGAGCTTGTGGATGTCTGTGATCTTGTAGAAGAATGAGGCAAAATGATGAGGTGAGATGAGATGAGGGAGGAGGGGGGAGATGAGAGAGAAGGTGGAGTAAAGCTTGCAGGGGTTGTGGACAGTGGATTCAAAGAATGACTGGAAGTAAGACTGAGGTGAGCGAGGAGGGGAATGTGGGCAGTAGAGAGTGGTAGAGTGCGAGGGTCGCTGGGAGTTTGGATCTCTTCCACTTGTGCTCAGTGGTGCGCAGACTGGATCAGGTTGAGCGGAGAACAGAAGAGATCCAAGGCTGAGGAGGGGAGGGACGGACAGAACGAGACGGTGTAAATGAAGAACTTTTTCCTGAAATCAGGAGCGATTCAAACTTCCGGTTTGAAATAGCTGTAGAACTGTCGCTATTTCGGTTGGAATTTCATGAATAAATTAATATAGGGACAACCTATGGACTGCCTACAAGACGCACAATCCCAAGAAAAAGGGAGCAAAGTCGATCCACGAATTGTTTATGAAGGCAAAAAAAAAATAGGCAATTAACCAATCGTGAAGCATGAATCGATTCCAAAGTACAACAACCCTGCTAGCACATTGCCTCAATGCTGTAGCAATATAAATTATATTGCTACAATGTTATTGGCAATGTTGTGTGTTAGCAGGGAATACCTGTACAGTTTTTTTCCAACAATCTGAAAAGTTAAATACTGGTGCTGAAAAATTAAGTACTAATAAAACAGAAGTATTTGGCACACACAAGTAATGTGTGTTGGTTCGGCAGTTACTGCTCTCAGGAAGGTAATGTGACTGCCTCCCGTCTCCAAAAAAGCTCCCGTCATTGATGAAGCAGGCGTGACCGCACCTTCCCAAGCTCTTCACTATGACTTCACATCTTGTCGCTATTAAAATCTAGGATGTGTCACAGAGTGGAAGTTATACAGTACCACTGGGGGGTAAAACTTATGGAAGCACGACTACACCACCTAGCGGTTGTCTACAGCCGCTAGGACCCATTGGGAGGTTGTCGATTGCCCAAATATGCCCATTTTGCATTTACTACCTCTCAATTCTCCCTTCGATTTAGGTTATTTAAATTGGGGAATCTCAAGCCAGGAGCACACCACAGACCACACAAGACAGGTATACAATTAACTGGATTACAAATCTCTAATATAAAATCCATCAGACTTCCTCTTTATGTTAAAAAGACAAAAGTTCAAACTAAAAAATGCATTCGTGGAGGGTTCTGTTGGTCTCCTCCGGCAGCACCAGGAGCTGGAATGGGGCAGGCAATAGTCCACGTGTCCTAGTACAAAGTAATGAGGGGCTCCGACAAAAATTCAGCTTCTGCTCTGGTCCGGGTTTGGCAATACAAAGAAATTACAATGTCCATGTACAGTCCAAGAAAACAATGGCCGAGTAAAAAAAAAAAAAAACAGGTTGTTTGTTGTTATCCTTTGAAACACTACTGTAGTTCAAAAAGCCTGTACGCTATCCCTTCTCTGGATACTCTCGCTAGCGTTGCAGAGGTCGCCTCAGCTCTCCTCTGGGTCTCTTAGCCCTTTCCGTTACTTGTCCATCAAGTCCTTCGTTCGCCTTTGGCTCCACGTTTCGTTCCCGTTGCTCTGCAATCCCGTCCCCCCCAGCTCCACCCCGGGAGCATTTTATCTCCAGCCTAACAGGTGCTCCTCATGGTCAATTATTGAATTTCGTAGAACCTGGCGAATAAGCGGGTACTCTCATGAATGCGTGATTAGCCATGTGTATATTTAAATCAATCAATCGTAAATAAAACTCGTGCATTTCCGTGAAGTGGGGCGGGACATTCAAAGTAAACAAACGTGATTTTAATGGGAATAATGTGATAATATAAGAGGTTTAAAGTGAATTAATAAAACAAAACAAAAAGCAATCAAAAACACACAAAACAAATACCAAATGCTAGTGATGCAGTAAAGGGACACTGTTTGGAATGAATGAGAATTGTGCATTCTTACCGATGCCCCACAACGATCACACCTTTTGATCGATCAGCTATTTAACTCTTTCATCAACCTCCATTACCTATAACATAATTCTGAGAAATATATCTTTTCTTTCAAGTGTGCTGCAGGAAACATCCACTTATTTATAATTCGTTTTATGTCACTTGTTTGCTGCAAGAAAGGCAAGGCGGTAAGGCTGTAGAACACTGCTACATTATGCATCTTGCACTATGGTGTCGGTAATATAGTTTTTTCGTGCAATACTTATTTATATTGTATTCATAATTCGTTTTGTCACTTGTTTCTTGCATACTGTTTTTATTTTGTGTGTTTTTTTCTTGTTTCAAACATAAAGAAAATCTAAGACATGAAGCTATGCAGTTTCTGTGTAAGTGTATGAACACAATGATCGGTGGTGGAATTGGCTGCGATGCAAGGGGACCAGCTAAAATCTTGCCTAGGGCATCAAATTGGTCAGGGCCGGCCCAGGGCGGAATGACTGATGTGAGTAGATAGTAGGTTTTTTTGGGCGCGGCCTATTTTGTTATGACGTATGCCCTAAGCTTATTAATATTCCTACGTCATAATCGGGGGGCGTGATTTTAGAGTTATTTCCTTAATTATTCCTACGTCATATCCGTCAGAAAGTGTACACCCCTAAAACCCTGAACAACAAGGCCCCCCATAACCGGTTGTTCTTGTTGTTCTTGTTGGTCAACTGTAGAGTGTGAATGGGTCGGCTCTTCCTGTAGCGGTTGGGGGTCTTTTTTAAATATACATGTAAGGGGCCCAGGTCTTAACAATGCCATTTTGAATAGTGCGTTTATCATATTCACACTGTCTCTGTCTCTGTCTCTGTCTGTCTCTCTCTCTCTGTCTCTCTCGCCCAAGCATTTTATAAGATCAACAAGTTCTGTTGTCTGTAATGGTCCCAGGTCTTAACAATGCCATTTTGAATAGTGCGTTTATCATATTCACACTGGCTCTGTCTCTGTCTGTCTCTATATCTCTCTCTCTCGCCCAATCATTTTATAAGATCAACAAGTTCTGTTGTCTGTAATGGTCACAGGTCCTAACAATTCCTGTTATGCATAGGGTACTTATGTTAACCCCAATGTATATGGCTCTGTCTCTCCCCTCAAATTTAATTAAAAATAAAATTAAAAAAAAGAGGGTGTGTGTGTGTGTGGGTGTTTGTGGGTATAGGTTAATTGTATTTGTAAAAAAAAAAAAAAAACAAAAAAAAAAAAAAAAAGCTGTGGTTATATTTTATCTCACACATAATGTGTTCATTCGTTTTACTTAAATACATTCTAGGGTCTTAAAGCTCATAAGAGTTAGACTTAAGATAAGGATATGTTTTTAAGGTATTTTAGCAGGCTCAATCCCTGATGATAAGGAATCATTTAAAAAATAAAAACAACTGATCACTCAATGCTAAATAGATCACAACACTCAAGGCTAAATCACTCACACCACGGGGGACGGGGGTGGGCTCAGACAAACGTAGGCATGGCGTGTGGTCTCAAAACATTAAGAATACTTTTAAACTATATAATTTATAAGCTTTGTAAAATAAACCCAAATATCTCTTTTGTGGGGATAAACGCTGTTCTGAGTAGTTTGTGACTTGTTTAATACCAAACAAAGCATCGCTATTAAAAAAAAAAAAAAAAAAAAAAAAATCACTGTAAAAGCGCTACTTATTTTAGATCTTTATAGTTATTTTCTTGGCTCAGGTTGTTTTTTAGCGCGTATAAAGGCCTGAAATATTCTTAGTGTTTATTGACTATAGGTCTTGATGCTTAAAAATGTTTTTTTGAGAGACCAAAAGGTTCTAATAAAAGTTTAGAGTAGAGAGGAGAGAGATCGTCGCCATCTTGGTTTCTATTTGAAATTGATGCAGGGTCATTTTATTGGTTGGTTTTGATATGTTAATTGATAACAGGACGGCACAAAGGCCAGCCCAGAACAATGCCTTACAAGCAGATCCGGCATCCGGCCATCAGTATAAGTATGAAGGTCTGGTCTTCAGCTCGACAGACTCATACTGACCTTTCGATTTAAGCCTAAAGATCAACAATGTCCGGAAACAACATCAACGACTTCGATTTAAACGAGTTTTTAGGTAAGTCTTCAGATTATTTTCATTGACTCAGAGCGTGGGCATGTATTGTAAATAAGGTTATAACATCTGTTTTAAGTTCTGTAAAATTATTTTTCAGCCAGTCAACAGGAGTTAATTCCCAACGCTGAGGAGATCATCTGGAACAACGACGGTAAGATTTTTGTGTTTGCGCTCAAGGGTTCTTATGTATGGGTGTGTGGTTGTGTTTTGAAGCGGCTCAATAGAGTTATGAAAACGTTTTAATATATATTAATGGCGGTCTCTTTAATTACACAGAAACTATCGAAAGGCCTGTGATTAATGTCTCCGAGGATCAACCAAGAGAAGTGGTTGTCCCTAGACAGGCTGTCTGCCGACCGGGTAAGAACTAAACCCCTGTTTGTTTGTATAACGTTTCGGTAAGATGTTTGAGGCCCGTTTTGTTAATTTAAAAAAATATCCTTTCTAACAGTATTAAGAAACGTGGTTCGAGACAACGAAAGGCCTTCCACATCGAGGGATTGTTTCGTTTTACCTTCGAGAACCGTAACCTTTCAAGAATCTGAAAGGCCGTCAGCCCCTGTATCTGATAGCGGTGAGTATATATCTGCCGCTTGTAAGAGGTTAAAGCTTTTTATAAAGAGGGGTGGTTAAAGGTTAAACATGTCTCTTACCTTCACAGAAGTGCAAAAAGCTAAATCAGCTGAAAAACATAAGAAACGATTATTCTTTGGAGGTAAGTAAGATCTTTCAAACTTTAATGTTTTTAAAAGGGTTTTGTTTGCCCGTTGAGGGCTAATATTTAAGCGAGGGGTGTCCATTTCCTGTAGGTCTTGGGGGTTCTGGGAAAGATCTTTAGAAGTCCGGACAGGTCTAGGCTTGTTTCTGGGGCATGTGTTTAGAAATGACCGATTGCCCGACCGTCTGGTTAGGAAGTAAAGCTGTCCGAAAGGTTTTAGTAAGTTGTTTGGCTTATCTCCCGCAATTATACTTCTGTTTTAAAGTGGCTGTAGGAAAAGGCTTGAAGGTGTTCATTGTATTTAATATTTAAACAGATCGTGAAAACGTTTGTGAAACAGGAAGTCCCGGGATCAGGAAGCGTTTACACTTGGAAGGTTCGTTTAAAAATGAAATGTGGTGTGTGTGTGTATAAAAAGTGTTTTATTAACAATATTACATTTAAGAAACAGTTTATTTACAGAGGCTTCTCTGTTTTACATTTATTATCAAGTCCTAATAAATATATTGTCTGTAAATAATAAGGCGTTGTAGTGAATGTCTAAGCCTATTTTCAAAGGTCTAAAAAAGCTAAAGGTTTTGAAGGTCCTGGACATGTTGTTTTAAGTTTGATTTCTGTCGCCGTTTAAAGATGTAAATGTAATGTATATTTTTATTCTTCCCAAGACTCTTGGGATAGTCATTCTGTGGATGAGCTATTGAGGACAATTACCCCGTCTAAGTGGGATCAAACATCTTCCCCGGAGAGATCACCGAGAGGATCCCCCACGGTGGTCTTGGAGACCCCCCAACATCTACTCAGGCCACAGCCTTCTGGGGGTAATTCAACAATCCAGATTCAGCCCGCCGCATTGTCGGGCGGAACAAATACAGGCAACCAACAACCTCAGGGGTCGCCGTCAGTCAGGGTTGACACACCACCCAACGACGGACTGGTTTCAACATCGTCCCCCCAGCCCCGTTTCTTGGCTACAGAAACGCTGAACAGTACACCGCGATTGGCCAGGGTGTCACCGCAAAGGCCTTCTTGGTCTCCGTCCGTGAGTATACGCTCGCTCCCTGCCTCCTTCGACCGAGATTTACCGGAGCGACCATCCTTTGCAGCTGAGCCAGGACACCATCCCCCGGAGCTACTTCCTGAAGGTCGGCATGAGTTGCTACATACCTTGTTACTAAATCAAAGACTTGTGTTAGTGGGGCAAAACCTTGTGATAGAGAGTCAAAACACCCTTATTAATACCCTTACTAACGAATTGTACCGTATTTAATGTTTTAATAGATACAAAACGCCTTACTATTGTGGGTTGTTGGAAAAATAAAAAATAAAAAAAAATGTCCGGACTTGGTAAAAGAACTCACAAACTAAAGGATTATGAACAAGTTAGGGCCCCAAAAAGACCTTCCCGAGAGAACACCCCCGGCCCTGTTGTGAACTCCTCTGATGTCCCAATGAACCAGGAACTATTACAAATGATAAATGATTTAAATAACCCCCAATCACCACCGATAGAATGTGAATTACCAGACTTACCGGTGAACCCCGACCTGTTACAGATGGTCAATGATCTAAATAACCACCTCCCAACGGTAGCGCTTATAGAGGTTCAACCCCTAGTTCACCCCGATTTGTTTGAAATGGTGGAGGCTTTGGAGACGCTACCCCGACCAAATTCTGCCCCTATTATAAATGATTTGAGACCATTAGAACACAGTACGGCGGCAGAAGCAGCCGTCACTATAGAGGAGGGTCTTGACATTAACCGGGTGGATATCTTTGAAGGACTTTTACAGGCTTTAAATGAGCCTCCTCAAAAAGGGGGTTTTGTAGATGTCAGCGGTGGGGGTGTTCGGAATGTGGAGGGTTCTGAGACTGATAAGGCTGTGGATGACATGCTCTGTGAGAATGTAGGGGTTGAAGGCTTTGTTCAAAATGATGATGTGTCCAAGAGTACCAGTGATCCCGTGATTATAGATAGACCGGCCTATAACAATTTTGAAATGATTCAGCGTTTTAATTTTGCAGAACTTTTAAATTGTGACAATTATGCAGAAATATTTGTCAACATACACGAGGCCTTGCAAAACATGCTTGAACAGGTTGCTGAAAGGGTCAGACCTCGAGATGTTGTACAGTTAGAACTCAGAGGGGATGATTTGTTTAGCAACCTATCTGTAATGCTGAGTGGAGATAATTTAGATGTTGATGAATTTCTGGCTAAAATCGAAGCGTTATTGCAAAGTAACGCATCCATCTTAGCTGATGAAAGTCTGTCTCTGGTAATGAATGTGTTTCGTAACCCTGAGGGTGTGGCGCTTAGAAGACTGTCGAAATGCTTGAAGAACGACATAATTAGGAACAAGCTCAGGCAATTAGTGGTGAGTTCCAATGGTGACAATAAGCTCTGTTTTGCTTACAGTTTAATAAAACTACTCACCCCCGACATGCCTGAACCCCAAGCTATGCAAGAGGCTTTAATGCTTCATCAGAGGGCCGGCTTAAACTCTCAACAGATGGTTGCCTTTTCAGACATTGCCATGTTTGAGGAGTTGTTGTCTTTAAAAATTGTTGTGTGGTACCGTTGTGAGGTAAAGGAAGTATTTGTGAAATGTCAGACACATCCTGAAACCCATACACAGACACTGTTTCTCTTCCTAAGTGATAGTCATTACTTTGGAATAAAGAGTTTGACGGCTTTTTTGGGTTGTTCGTATGTTTGTCATTGGTGTTATAAGGCCTTCAATGATAAGCTTAAGCACCGCTGTGACGGTTACTGTAACGTCTGTTTCAATCCGCAATGTCGTAAGGGTTTGGCCCCTACCATTCGATGTAAAGATTGCTTAAGGATTTGTCTCTCCGCGTTCTGTTTTTCCGAACATAAGGTGCAGAGGGCCGCTGCTGAGGGGGTTAAAAAACGGAGTTATTGTGATCAAACTAAATATTGCCCGCAGTGTTGCCTCCAGTACCGTTTTCATGAGGTTAAACCACACAAATGTCTGGAACCGAGATGTAGGATCTGTAATGCGGATTTAACCCCGGGGTCTGAACACCAGTGCTTTATTCAGCCGGTTAAAAAGGAGCCGCCGCACAACCGGTATGTCTTTTTTGATTTTGAATGCCGGCAAGAAAACGGGGTCCATGTTGCTAATTATATACACTGTATTGACATGTTGGATTGTGAGTGGTCAGCTAGCTAGTCCAAAATACCTCAATTACACATTTATTGCCCACAATGCTAAGGGTTATGATTCTTACATATTGATGAAGTATCTGGTGGAAAATGGGGTGACCCCAAAAATAATAGCTCAGGGTAGCAAGATCATGTGTTTCACCGACGAGGTTTTCAACCAACGTTACATAGACTCGTTAAATTTCCTCCCCATGAAATTGAGCGCTTTGCCTAAAGCTCTGGGTTTTGAGGCTCAGAAGAAAGGTTGGTTCTGCCATTTTTTTAATACTAAGGACACTCAAAATTATCGAGGGTCCTACCCGCCCGCCTCTTATTATGGGGTTGATACTATGATGTCTCATGAGAGGGAGGAATTCTTTAAATGGTACAATACGGTTAAGGGTGGTGTTTTTGGTTTTCCGAGAAGAGATGGCCGCTTATTGTAAAAATGATGTGGTGATCCTTAAAGAAGCCTGTTTGCGTTTCCGCGCCGAGGTTATCAACACGTCGGGTCTCGACCCTTTGCAAAGTGTGACCATAGCGTCTCTCTGCATGAAAATGTATCGATCCAATTTCTTGCAGAAAAACACTATAGCGGTCACCACTTCTGACAACTATCGTGCTAGACAAAAGAACTTTTCGACTGTCTCCATACAGTGGCTGGAATATCGGAGTGCCCGGGATAACATCTTCATCAGACATGCTTTAAATCAAGGGGAAGTCAAAATGGGTCCTTACTACTTAGACGGTTTTAGCGACGTGTCCGGGCGGCGTACCGCTTATGAGTTTGCTGGTTGTATTTACCAGGGCTGTCCTCAGTGCTTCGACCCAAACACCTTTAACCCCGTAACACAAAAACTCTGCGGTGATATGTACTATGATTTCCAGGAACGAATTGAAACTTTAAAAAACACCTATGGTTTGAATGTACTGGTGATTTGGGAACACGCGTGGACGACCCTGAAGCAACAGGATGTGGGGGTACAACGGTTTATGGAAACCTTGGACTTTCCTGAACGTCTAGAGCCCAGGGATGCGTTATTTGGGGGTCGTACCAACGCCCTCTGTTTACATTATGAGGTAAAGGAGGGTGAGAGAGTAGATTACTATGATTTCACCAGTCTGTACCCTTATGTCAACAAGACCAAAATGTACCCGGTGGGGCATCCAACCATTGTTTATCGTGACTTTCTCGAAATCGGACAGTACTTTGGTTTGATCAAAGTCAGCATGTACCCTCCTCGCGAGCTGTTCTTACCCGTGTTGCCTTACAGGTGTTCGGGAAAATTGATGTTCCCTCTGTGTAGAACGTGTGTGGAAACTGAAAATCAAAATACCTCTTGTCTGCACAGTGATGACGAGAGAGCGCTGACGGGTGTCTGGTGTAGCATTGAGCTTGACAAGGCGGTGGAGAAAGGTTACAGAGTCGGTAAGGTGTATGAGGTTTGGCATTTTTCTGAAAAATCTGATACTCTTTTTGCTGAGTACATTATGACCCATCTGAAAGGGAAACAGGAGGCATCGGGCTATCCCTCATGGTGTGTTGACTCCGCTGCCAAAGAGCGGTACGTTCAGCAATATTTTGAAAAGGAAGGGATCCGTCTAGAGCCGGGGAACATAACTGTAAACCCCGCCAAGAGACAAATGTCCAAACTGATTTTAAACAGTCTGTGGGGTAAGTTTGGGGAAAGAAATAACCGTCTAAACACAACCTTGATTAAAACCCCTGAACAGTTTATAGAATTTATGTTTTCCAAACAACATGCAGTATCACACTTTCAATTCTTAAATGACCACGTGGCACAGGTCCAGTGGAGGGCCCCTAAAGATTTCCCCACCAAACAGGGAAACGTTAATGTTTTCATAGCGGTTTTTACCACGGCTTACGCCCGGCTTGAACTGTACAACTTAATGGATCAGCTGCAGGAACGCACGCTCTATCATGATACTGACTCTGTAATCTTTGTCACCAGGCCAGGGGATTGGGTCCCTCCCCTCGGGGACTACCTTGGGGAGTTAACGAGTGAGCTAGATCCTCAGGACCACATAGTTGAGTTTGTTTCAGGGGGTCCTAAGACTTACGCATACAGAACGGCTGCGGGTAAGACCTGTATGAAAGTTAAGGGTTTCACTCTGAACCATTGTAACAACAAGCTCATTAACATCAAGTCTCTGACGACCCTGGTACAAAGTTTTGTAACCGAGAAAGACGCGCCTCCTCGCGAGATTATTACAGCCGGAAATCAGATCTATCGCAATAAAAAGGGGTACACATTGGAAAATAGATCACTAAACAAACGGTTCAGGGTGGTGTACAATAAAAGAGTGTTGAAGACTGATTATACCACTCTGCCTTATGGATATTAGCGGTGGTTTTGATAACAGACTTCAACACCCTTTCTCCTGTATTATAGCCGGTCCCTCCAATTCGGGTAAGAGCTATCTTATAAAGAACATCATAGAAGATGTGGACGCAACCGTGTCCCAAGCTCTTGACAACATAGTGTGGTGTTACTCTTGCTGGCAACCTCTCTACGATGATTTGGCATCAAAAAAAAATAATCTGAAATTTGTGCAAGGTCTCCCCGCCTCGTTGTGTGACGATGACCTGTTCCCGCCCGGACAAACTAATCTAGTGATCCTTGATGACCTGATGGAGCAGGCCGGTGACAACAGTGAAGTGGAAAAAGCTTTACAAAAGTACACTCATCATAGGAATTTAAGTATTATTTATTTAGTTCAAAATCTATTTTTTCAAGGTAAAAAAAGCCGCACTATTAATTTAAATGCCAATTATATAATTCTTTTTAAAAACCCCAGAGATAAACTACAGGTCACCGTCTTGGCTCGTCAAATGTACCCTAACCAGACCAAATTCTTTTTGGAGGCATTTGAGGATGCCACCAAAAAACCCTACGGGTACTTGATTGTGGACTTAAAAGCACAAACCCCAGAAGACTTTCGCCTCAGAACAGGTTTGTGCCCGCCCGATTGGCCGGCAGTGTATGTGCTAAAGAAAAGGAAATAAATAAGAATGTCTGTTCGGATTAAAAGAAATCTGCCGCTTTTGCAAATGTTATTTGAGGGGAGCCCGTGCCATAGGAAAGCTGTGCTGGCAGGGGCCCCCTCGGATTTGATCGAGACCCTGTGTGAAATAGCTTTTAACATCTTACGCGGTAATATACCCCTAACCCCTTCTCAACATTCTAAACTCAAAAAACAAAAAGCGGTTATCAAGATCATCGCTAATAAGAAGTATTCTATTAAAAGAAAAAGAAAGAAGATTAATCAAACCGGAGGTTTTATAGGACCGCTGTTGAGCATAGCCGTGCCTTTCCTAACCAGTCTTCTAGCTTCCAGAGTGGGTTAATAATGGAATATGCTCAGAAAATGTTTTTGATCCCTCAGGAGCAGCTTGAGAAACTGAGAAAAAATGTTGTCGGGCCAGAGCCCATTAGACAAACGGCCGAAAACAACCTGGACTCTGAAATGAAAGCTATACTGGCCAGGGCCGATTTAAATCAGTATTCCAAAGCCCAGATGTATAGCAACACGTTACAGCTCTACCTCCGTCTGGTTAGACAGGGTGAAAAAGATCAAAACATTTTAACTTTAACCATGGCCTCTCAAGAAAATGGTTCTGGGACTGATGCGGGGGGTACGGTTGATAAAGATGTTGCGGTGCCCGAACCTGTTGAGAGTTCAGAGGGAGATGTTGTAACGGATGTTTTGAGAAACATGCCGGCCAGAAGCAAAAGACATGCAGAATATATTCTGCACAAAATGGTTCAGAAACCGCGGGTAACGACTTGGAATGAACAGGGTGAATTTGTTTTTAAAGGACAACTGCTCAAAGGTTCACACATGTTTGATTTGTTGAAGAGTGTCACTAGCACTAATAAGGTACCCGATAGTCGCCGACCTGTAGGCTGGAATGCTTTCCTACAGGCGATGGCCTGTCTGAACATACCCCAATCAACAGTCCCTAACCAGGAAACGCGACAAAAAATCCGTCTGTGTAAAGAGGTGGTGACTGATCTGACGCCGATATCTCATTACTCTGACCGTGTTGAGCAACCCTCCTCAGGATCTATCCATCGTTGGGAAGCTTATTAATCTCATGTTTTTATTTGTCTCCCCTGTAAATAAGGAACCGACAAACCATTTTTTTATTTTTATTTTTTATTTTCAAATGTTGTACATTTATTTATAACATAACCCTGCTTTGTATAAGATTTGTGCTGAATAAAAACAAAACTAATGATTCAAAGGCTGTTTTCATTATTTTTTCACTTTAACACGCATGACATCTTTTAAAATCCTCACAAGAACACCCCATCTGTATACATGGCTGGCTAGGGTCGTAAGTAATTGTGTTATAAGGGGGGGTCCACAGTGTCCTGACAAACTCTGCCACTTTTTTATCATTTTGGCCTAAATCCTCACTGTACAAGGACATAATATTGGGGTATGACCTTCCTTTAGATCTATGATATAAGAAAAACACACAGTGTTGACCACAAGTGAAGGTCTGAAGACTTTGTACTTGACGACCGCTGTAAATGGTTTCTTGACAGTTGTTGAGCAGAAAGTTATTGATCTTCCGAGGGAAAGGTCTGAAATCCGGGGGGTTTCCATAGGAATCAAAAAATTCCCCACGGCGGTCCTCCCTTAGATAAATAGCCAGCCAATGTTCTCCGGGCATATTTTTAGGGTGTGTGTTGATTATGTACATTGCAGGTAAATTCTTGATCTTAAATTTAGGCAGCTGGTCGCAGGCGTAGACTCCTTGAAACACTTTCCGTGAGCCGTCCAGGGCATTCATGATGTGGTTGAGCTCTCTGGTGTTCATTTTAATAATAATCATACAGAACCTTTCTCCTCTGATTCACCTCAATAATGTTGTCAAACACAGCATACACGACCATATTTACAGTGCGTGGTAGAGGCTGCTTGAAACGCATCTCCAAACGCATATTGCCCGTCTTCATCAGTGAAAAATGTTGTCCACACTCTTCGTCAGGGGTCAGGTTGAAACCGTACAGGGTGTAACCGCTGCAGTATTCCCGGCGATCGATCAGCAGAGGTTGATCCTTGAGATGGCGACCCGTAGCCAGTACTAGACTGTAATATTCACGAACCGCGTTGCCGTTTTCAAAGTCAGGTTGAAAAGGTCTGGATGGAACCTGCACACCATCGACGTACAGTGCTATAAATTCCGCGTTATAATGTTTAAAGTTAAAGGGGTTCTTGTTGTAAACCCCGGTAAATGCATCATTATCCACGAGACCTATAATAACCTGTTTTGGGAGCTGGCCTAGAAACAGATTTTCCTGGTTCATCACCCGTGTCCCTGCAGGGATACTGTGGACTTTCATATAGACTCTTTCGATCGGGTACTTGGCGTTTGCCGTCATTAAAGCCTGCGCATGTCCTAGTTTAACCGCCGGGGAGACGGATACTTTTTTCACAAACAGCGAGGCCGATAATATGGTCAGTTTATATTTTTCAGTATCAGGGGTCATCAGACAAAAAGCACTTTTACTACGGATCATTTTAATTTTAATGTCTACCCCGTTGAGCATGAGTTTTTCTTGGAAAAATATGTCTGCATGAATATGTCCCATTAGCTCAAAGGTCCTCCCTTCTGTTGAAAAGGCCGTTCTTTTTTGCAAACCCTTATTGAGTCCCTCTGGATCCTGGTCGTCCATAGCTTCCGGGGTGTCTTTGAAGAAAAGGCCGGGGCTGAACTGTTTGCTTAGGGTCTCCTCACTATAATTAAGGATACACTCCATCATGGCCCTATAGGGGTAAGTATTGCTGCTTTGACTAATGAGCCGATCTCCCAGGGTCACATCCACCTGTGAAAACATGGTGGCCACCGGGTAATTGATGACCCCAGCGTTGGCCGTCTTCTCGATTGCATCGCCATCCTCATCAGTCACTTTACAGTTCATTAAAATAAATGTGTTATTCAAATCAATATAATCCTCGCCATTGCCAGCTATAAAAAACTCCAGAGGGGCCGTATCTGAAATTGCGGAAAGAGGGGGTATCTCTACATATATGCTCTTATCTATACTCGTTTGAGTGTATGGAACTGTAAACAGATCCAGTTCTGATTTGACGCATTCTTCCGATAGACTGTGGACAAAAGACATTTTTAAAAGATGTATCCTGAGGCTCTATTTGTCTTTCTTTGAGACTTTCTTTTTGCAGGTTTTTTCTTGTGCTGCTTCCTTCTCCGAGTGTTTCCACGATATGTTGGAGAATGAGAGCTTCTTCGTTTTTTGTTAGCCACGGATCTTCGTCGCCCTGGTGGACACATACTGTTTCTTCTTTTACCCCCCCTCCTCGCCATTACCATGAGACCCGAACCCTCCTGCTGCTCATGGCTAGCTGCCCGGTTCATAACATTGGTGAACACGTCACTAACAATATTTTTAGCCGCTGATTTCAAGTGGGGTCTGGCTATAGCAAAGCCTCTCTTAAGCAGGGGTACGGCCATTCTAAAGAGACCACGAAAGAGTCCTCCTAGACCGGCTCCATACATTGTGGGGGCTCCTACAAAACCGGGCAAGCCGTTCCCGGCTTGCATCTTGTAATAATCCACATAGGCGCTAGGATCTACATAACCCCTCGAGGTAGCCATTTTAATAATGTACACACTGTTTCAGGGGTCGAAAATGTAGTTTGACAATAACTTTACCGAAGCGGAAGGGTACGTTGATATTCTGATCCGATTTTACTTCGATCGTGATGTTGTCAAAGTGGGTCTTTGAGACTGGTACGTAGTGTGGCTTGTCATAAGTAATTGTGACCATGTCATTGCTTTTACCTTTAAGAAGTACATTTCTCAAAAGGGGGACATAGCTATCCCCGACCCTCTGGTGTGTTATGATATCCGTATACACATAAAGAGTGTAAAAGCCGCCCCTGATGTCAGCCGGGAAGGGGGCCACCACTTCTGAGAACCTGCTCTCTGTGTCAGAATAGAACCCTAATATACGCCCCAGTTGTCCTTTGGTTTGAATGCTAATACCAGGTTTTGACACCTTGTACACTCTGTTTTTAATAGGGTTGTAATATAGCTTGATGTTGGGGGTGCCTTCTGAGAACTGTTTATGCATCTCATCTAATATTGTATCCACATTGTCATAATAACCTCCTTGCATCGTGAATGTCCATTGACTCTTTTTAACATCGTCAAAAATGGCGAAGGTGGCATCCTTATCTTGTAAAACAGCCCAAGTGTAAGGATACTGTATTTCCGCCAACCCCACTTCCCACGACCCCCTTAGATCTATAGATTTTCCAAATTGTACCGTGTAACTGGATATTTCATTTTTAGGGTATATATCGAGAGAGGCGTTACTGGGTAGAGTCACGTAGAAGCCTCCTGATTCCATCTTGAGTATCGAATGTAATGACCCCCTCACACCGGCGGGCATGTTGTTATAAGGCTTGAATATCACAAACCTGTTGTTCAGGGACCCAACTATTGAACTTTTCAGGCCATCCAAGCCATTTCACCAACACATATTTTTTCCGGTTCTGGGTTTTCTCAGCTAATATCTTTTCAACTCTGTATACAATGTCTTTACCCACAATAATTTTTTGTAACTCGGCTTCGTAAAACGTTCCTTCTATATCCTCCCCGTCATAGTCTTTTAACCGGTACACGGGGGGGTCTCTAGCCACCTGTTCGGTAACTGTAAAATATTCGTCAGAAAATGTTTGTTCATAATCTTTGGCAAAAGTACTCCTTAGCTTTGAAACGCGAACCACATCGCCGATGTTGAACTTATAAGTAGTTTTCCCCTTCTTAATAAATGGGCCGTATAATTTTTTATAGACCTTAAAAGAATTACTTTGATCAACATCTATAGGCTTCATTTTAATACTGGCGTGATACCCTTGGTTGTAAGCATCGATAAAATCCTGAACTTTATCAAAATACTTGAACGTGTTGACCGCTGTAAAATATCTCCACATTTTGGTCTTTATGGTGCGGTTAAACCTCTCCACCACCGATGCCTTAAGCTCATTACCGGTGGTGAAATGATGTATTTTGTGTCTCTTCAGTAGATTCTGAAATTCTCTGTTGAGAAACTCTTTTCCTTTATCAGTCTGCAGTTTTTTAGGACATCGTCCCTGGGACAATATATCCTCAAAGGCCCTTGTCACCACCCGACCTGTTTTATTATGTAGAATGCGAGCCCAGGCATATTTTGATAACACATCGATACACATCAACATAAATTCGTGACCATTGTTATGTTTTGATAAATTTGACATATCGACTAGATCCATTTGCCATTGTGAGTCTATGTCAGTTGCATATACACGGTTTCTTTTAAAGTTAATCCTGAGAGGTTTATGTAAGGTATAGGCGTCTTGTTCCCGTAACCATTCTGAAACAACCACATCATTAACCTTCACACCGGCCTCAGCGAGTCCCCTTTGAAAACCCTTCTTACCCGCCAAACCCCCAATCTTGGCTGGGTTGTAGTATAGTTCATGCATTTGGGGAGCTTGCCGAGTCATTCTGCCAAATAAACACACAGACCCACACTATGCGCAAAGTTTTTATACAAGGTTTTTTATTCAACTTCAGGAGAGCAGATACCCCTTTTTAGACATTTGAGAAAAGTATAACATACACAACAATTTTTTCTACGGTCCAGACAAAAAGAAATCAGATGATTGGTTACTTGATCTATATCAACAAATACCTGTTTCTTTATCTTGTAGGCACACACCTCAGTTACATATGTAAATAAAACAACAATATGACCTATTTTAAAAGTAAACAGAGGGGTATTAAACATGCTCAGTAAAAGGTCATACAGATGTTGATGAAATGGCCTAATATCATTCTTGGCCCCCTTGAGCGCTTCATCCCAGTGTTCGTACCCCCCGGTCTTTGTTACAGCAGCCATGAACTTTTCCAGGTTTGAAAGTTGATCCTCATCGATGGTTAAATCTGTAGAGAAAAGGCTCGCGTTGGCTACTTTTCTGTCAAGCACATGGTGTAATAGCGCTCTCAGGTTAGCTGCAGAGTGTTGATGACAGAACCAGTTGCAGCAGCAGTCCAGAACATTCCCCATGTTCAAAGTCCCTTAGTTCAGGTCAGAGTCTGAATCAGTGGCGTAGATGTCGAATTCTTCGTCGCTGCCCCCAGCTTTAACTTCTTTACGGAAGAAATAAGCTTTTAGCTTGCCAGCGGTTTTTCTACTTGGCTCATCCAGGTCATTGAGCAGCTGCCCAAGTTTCTCTATTATAAACGGCTCCTTTTTCAGCTCCAGCAAAATCTCATCTATGATTTTCTGGACTTGTCCAGCAGTGACATGTATGTGGGAGTAAGACAGAGCCTTGATTAGTGCCGGTTTCAGCCACGGTTTGTTCAGTCTTCTGTAAAACACGTTGAAATAGAACAGGAAATAGTAACGGTCTGGTTCAAACAAACAACTGTGTCTCAACTGACTGGGGTGATTCACTTCACACCCCCGACAGACTTCTTTCAGAGCTCGGTCGATGAGAGCACTCAGAATATACACCAGGGTGCTTTTAACCACTCTGCTTACTTGGACACCTACCCCGGGCATAAATCCTGCGTCTTCATCACGCCCCCGAGACAGTCCGATGCTCATTGGGTCGCCTGGTGGTTTGTGGGGTGTTTCTACATCCATTGGACTGACCCCCTCCTGAGACGCACAGACGGTAGACAGTTCGGCAAAATCGAGGCCCTCCATGAGCTCCAGAGGCTGGGGATCCCCGAGACTCATTTGGACATCCATCGCTCCGCATGTTGTTTCGTCCTGAGGGACCGGGGTCTGAGGTCTTGGAGGGTAACCGCAGTCAGAGGGTTCCGGAGTGTATACAAAATCTGGGGAATAGAACCAGGGGTGATCCCGGGTTTGAAGAGGCCTGTAGAGCCTGTCGACGTCCGCAGCTTTCGGGTAAGACATTCTCTTTAATTTTAAACCATGAATGAATTGTTGCGCCTTTTATCCTATCTCTTCACTACGTCACGACACACCGCCCTCTTAGAAGAGAGTAGACCCTGAGCCGTCAGACCCCCCTCCAACCCCCCACAGGTCGTCTGTTTTATCATCGTCGTCGTCATTCAAGGGGGATATATAATCCATAATCCAGCATATTCAACTTCTAACAGAATCCAGTTGTGAACATTTGGTCAAGATGTCAAAACCATCATTTATACAGTTTATGACCTCTTTCAAGAACGGCCAGTCCACGGCGTCAAACATAATTTCAGTAACCTGTTTTTCTGGATCCTCCACAACCCCTTCAATAGGGTTTGTAATCAGGGTACTGCTAAACAAAACCTTACGATCAGTAGTTAGAGATAGACTCTTCACCACTGTACCGTAGTTCTGCAAGCTTTCCCATTCACACCTTTCAAAACTCTGAGTCGGAGACTCCGTTTCGCCTTCTCTTGGACCCTCTTGCAAGCCTTCTATAGTCTTATCCACAAGCCCCAGGTCTCTCCATGCCATCACCTTCAACCAGTCCTCAAAAGAGTATTCAATCACCGTCTCAAAAGGTTCCAACGTACCCTCCTTCTCTCCCAAAGCAAAAAGCTCCACTCCAACATAGCTGGGATCCCTTTTAAAGCGGTAACCCCGTCGACCCCCCCAGAACAACACCCAGGAGCGTTCAATCTTCAAATTGGTGAGTACAGGAACCCTTGCCCGGGATTGTTTCTTGCGGGGTTTCATGTTGATGTCGCTGGACATGTTGAAGAAGCGGGATGTTTCAGATGCTGAGAATTAAAGAGGTATTGCCTAAAAGCAGTGCGGGGTCTTAAATAGAGAGGAGAGTTTCGGGGCGTTGCCTTCAGAGGGGGGGGGGGGTCTTTATGGGTGGCCTTGTTGTTCAGGGTTTTAGGGGTGTACACTTTCTGACGGATATGACGTAGGAATAATTAAGGAAATAACTCTAAAATCACGCCCCCCAATTATGACGTAGGAATATTAATAAGCTTAGGGCATACGTCATAACAAAATAGGCCGCGCCCAAAAAACCCTACTATCTACTGATGTGCGGTCCTAATTAATCGGCTACGTAAATCATTCCTTTCCGACCGAACCTGTAACGCTCAAATAAATAATCTGTATAATTTATTTAGCCATCTAACTTCAAGTTAACCTGACACTGAGCAGGTTTGATTTTTGTTTGTCCGTGTTCCACCTCGGGGGGTAAATTCAATAAACTATGCGCTAAATAAAAACTGACCTTTAAATAAACAGTATTCATCTATCGAGAATCTATGTTCATGGTTTGTATAGAAGTATTTCCACATATGCATCTGGACACTCGGGCAAGCCAGCTGAGAAGTCGCTCAAGTCGCCGCAGCTAAGTATCGCCTTTTTCTCTCGCGTTTCCTAGTTTAGTTAAGAGTTACATTGATTGTTTACGTGGTTTGTTTAGCTAAGAATGATATATCTTGCACCTGTTTTGTAGTAAGAGCAGCGACTGTTTGTTAGTGAATTTAGCAAGTTACTTAGCACACTCAACACGCCCTGTCTGTAATCAGAAGCTTTACACTGTAGGCTGTGATTATTCGCATGTATCTAGTCAGATGAATGATCTGAAATGCATCAAAAGTCATGGAATGAGAGACTTTCTGGGCGTTGGTGGTATAGTGGTGAGCATAGCTGCCTTCCAAGCAGTTGACCCGGGTTCGATTCCCGGCCAACGCAACGTTTTCTTTCTAGGCTTCCGCCATCACACTTGTGATGCTTCGGGGGAGTTCGACACCATTCAAGCTATTGCGACCCTACTAAGCCTGCACTTACCGCTGTTTTCACTAACACACTTCTGGTGAACCGTTGCGCATGAACAGATGACGAATAAATGGCCTTACACTAGTATCCCACAGCACCAGCTTCGTCTGTAGAAAAACAAAGGTTCCTCTGCCTGCTGCAGGATACCCACATCACACTTGACTCGCAGACCTTTACTGCGCCCTCTTGCTTCACGTGGGCCGTGCTCCCAGAAGCGCTGTAACATACATGTGCACTTGCGTGCAAAAGTATTCGGTATTACATTTATTTGACGTGTTCATTGCTTGAATATACTTTAAAAGCTAATACACTCCTCTCCATGCTCACCAACAACAATGTTGGCGACGATGACGGCTAAAGTAAAGTGAAATAGAAATGCCACTTCCATTCACTCCAATTACTATTGTTGTTATTATTACAAGGGAAAACTATGACCCTTGGTCATCAGTGTCTTGGGCGGACAGTTATGTCATTTAACAACATCCAAGATACCCGAGCCATCGGTCAGTCAGCACCGCTAGATGGCGGCAGTCAGACACTCATGCAATGTTTGAAGGAGAAAGTGTTCAAATACAGGAGCGCACAACTCTCTACGTGGCACCGATGTTAACTAGTTTTCACAGAAACCTGTGCTATGTGGCTCGTTGGTCTAGGGGTATGATTCAAAGGGTTCAAATCCCGGACGAGCCCTTTGTTTTAGTCTTCTCTCATTCATTTTCATTTTGACAGGGTACTTTTGCCAACATGAAAAACATTTCCTTCATGTATCATGACTTCATTATGGTAATATCTCATTTCGTATGTTTCCAAATAGGCCTCTTAACAATCATCTACAAGCCTACATATACCAGCATGATTTCATACAATGTGCACGATATGTAGTCCATGTCTGTCTCTCTGTCTGTCTAGATATATGTTTATAATTGAGTTGATGATAGTTGCATCTGTGCGCCAAACTGTGTCTGAGCAGCAGACTGTAACTTGAAATAATTGCATGAAAATGTCTGTATCTTCTTAATTTTATGCAGGTTAGTTCAGCTAGTAAGAAAGGTCACTATCTTTTTTTTATCTTTTTCTGTAACTAAACCATTCAGTCTTTCTACATGATGCCGTAAATCCAACATTTCCCCAATTCGCTCCCTGCGAGAAGACAATGCGGTGTGCAATGAAAGTGATAGCCTGTCACTTGGCACTTCAGTTCTGCGTACCACCAAGTCTTATTAGACTCCTTAGTTCTAACTGCAAGTTCCCTGCCATGTCCATGAAAGGGGATTGAGTCCGTATTGAACCATTATCTAAAACACAAAACTATGAGAAAGCTTTCGTGATCTATTGGTGCGCATAGCTACCTTCCGAGTAGTGGCCAGTACTACTACTACTAAAGGTAATTATACTAAGGAACGAATGAACGAAAGAGAGAGTATCATTACTCAGTACACTTAGAGGCTATGTGTGTACTAGTAACTTGTTACTTGATTTAAGTCACGAAAAGTCGCATCCAACGTCAGTCCCATCCTATGTAATGTGTGATGTCCAGAGCCGGCCCTAGCCATTTGGGGGCCATATGCGAGATTTGATAGTAGCCCCAGAACCATCCCCCCTCTCGATGAAAAACATTTTAGTGGTGCCCATGTTTATGGCGTATAGAGAATGTTTAGTTAAAACTAAAATAAACACAAACATTTAAATAATGCACATCACAGAACATGTATTGCACTTTAACATACACTGTACTTGTTGAAGAAATTGATGTAATAATCAATACAAATGTAAATAGTGCACTATGCATATTGAAATCAGAGCAATAACTAATAAACTGTTTAGGTAAAATAACATCCACACCAAAAATACTCAATACTGAAAATACTATAGTGCACAAAAAACTGAATTTAAATAATACAATACTATGAAAAATCATTAGCTGACAACTGGCAAACTACTGCAGTACTTAACTACTAGCTGATCATTATCATCATTTGGATGGCAACTGGCAGTAGGCTAGCTAGCAAAGTGAGCTGGATTATTACTTTATAATGATATATAATTTATAAAGACATGTAAATTCCTCACAAAGTTATGACTTAAAGTCCCACTGCTTGGAATTTAGAAAACACAGAACATCACTAAAGTTCCCCTGACATTATCTTTATAAACTCCACCACAATATACATTATATCCATCATATTTACATTACATTTAGCATACATATCCCTGACGCGTGTATTGACCTCACTGGAGACAATATGCTCGAGTCACAGATTAAATGCCCCTCTCCCTCTCGGGTTTACATGGTCTTAGTTTATTGCACTAGAGACGAGTTGTTTACCCGCAGCACTGCACAGGGCAAAGGACTGTCTTGTGCATTACGCCTTGTTTAATACTTTGTTTTAATGATCTTACCGAGTGGTTTTTTACGTCACTGGTGGGGCTACAAAGCCATGAATCGAAGTGTTTTATCAAGTTAGGATTAAAACACGATGTACAGTACTGAACAGTGTACAACAGACCCACAACAATTTAGAGAGCATAATGATAAAGGAAACCACTGATCCGCATTAACCATGAAACGTCTATCAGCAATGTACTTTACCTTGAAACCCACAATAAATGGACCAGACCGTTACCTTGCACTTTTAAAATGCGTCCATTTCGGGAATGTTACATGGATACCATCATCTCAGACGTTAGATTTTGCACGTAAACTGTGGGCTTAGATCGTGGAAAATTGTGCATGTTTTCAGAATTTCTACGCCATTTACTGGTGTTCTTGGGATGCTCCTTCTGTGTGACCGTATACCTCGAGTAAACGTTTACTCGGTCTGCTTGAGCAAGTGGGTTGAAATGACGTGTGTAAGCCGAAAGCCAGTAATGTATTTTGATACCAGACATTACAGCTTTCATGACCAGGGGCGCAGCGAGGATTTCAGGGCCCCATGAAAGTAAAAAAGGTAGCTACCGAAGTGTGACCCATCGGGAGGATAGCTAAACCCGGGGGTTATGCCTGTGAGGAGAGGTTGAGGGGTGGATGAGGAACCTCGCCACTTGATAGGTCCGGTCGTTGAGGTAGGAGGAGAAACAAGTGAGAGCAGTCCCAGAGATTCCAAGGTCAGCGAGGCAGGAGAGGAGGATGGAGTGATCGACGGTGTCAAATGTTGCGGAGAGACCAAGGAGGATGAGGATTGAGGAGAGGGAGGCTGCCCGAGCACAGTTGAGGGAGTCAGTGACTGCCAGGAGAGCAGTCTCAGTGGTGTGAGCGGTGTTTGGAAGGCGGATTGCAGAGGATCAAGAAGTGAGAGATGGGAAAGGAATGCAGAGAGCTGACAGTGGAAAGTGAATAAATAAAACAAAACAAGAAGCAATAAAAAACACACAAAACAAATACCAAAATAGGCTAACGCCCATTGCTAGTGATGCAATAAAGGGACACTGTTTGGAATGAATGAGAATTGTGCATTCTTACCGATGCCCCACAACGATCACACCTTTTGATCGATCAGCTATTTAACTCTTTCATCAACCTCCATTACCTATAACATAATTTTGAGAAATGTACTTTTTCTTTCAAGTGTGCTGCAGGAAACATCCACTTATTTATAATTCGTTTTATGTCACTTGTTTGCTGCAAGAAAGGCAAGGCGAGTAAGGCTGTAGAACACTGCTACATTATGCATCTTGCACTATGGTGTCGGTAATATAGTTTTTTCGTGCAATACTAATTTATATTGTATTCATAATTCGTTTTGTCACTTGTTTCTTGCATACTGTTTTTATTTTGTGTGGTTTTTTATTGTTTCAAAAATAAAGAAAATCTAAGACATGAAGCTATGCAGTTTCTGTGTGAGTGTATGAACACAATGATCGGTGGTGGAATTGGCTGCGATGCCAGGGGTACCAGCTAAAATCTTGCCTAGGGCATCAAATTGGTCAGGGCCGGCCCAGGGCGGAATGACTGATGTGCGGTCCTAATTAATCGGCTACGTAAATCATTCCTTTCCGACCGAACCTGTAACGCTCAAATAATTAATCTGTATAATTTAAATCTATAATCTCTATGAATTATTCCTCGCAGAAAAGCTACTGGGTCTGGATCACTACTGGATCTGTTAGGAACGGCGCCGTCATTGTTGGGGGACACAGTCAGCTGTCATTTAACTGGGCAGATGAAATACAGTCAGATTGTTAGCCATCTAACTTCAAGTTAACCTGACAGGGAGCAGGTTTGAGATGCTGGACATGCTGCTCTGGAAACATAGCTGGCTGAACTTTAAACTCGCTACGGAGAATGGAAAATCCCGAGTTAATGCCAAGTTATCCTGAAACTTAGCCGGCTAACCTACTTATCCAAGTAGGAAGAACACACCCAGGTGCCTATATGTTGTTGGTTTCTTTACAATGCTTGTGTAACTTAATAATATATATACTTTTCCTTGTGCAGAAAACATATCGGCACAATTCGAACTTATGCAAGTTTTATTGTAGAATACTACTACTACTAATAATAATTACAATTATTATGATAATAAACACGAAACAGAGACTGATTAGCATACGTTGAGGTTATCAACAAAGCTATTAACTCTTTACCATAATGCATTTTTACTATTAAGTTGTATCTGAAGCATATCATCTTTCGTGAAACTTGATTTGATTATGTACTTACCCAGCGTTACTTTTAACTTTTCTGTATGTGCACATATTCCTGTTATCCACAAACCACTGTAGTTATTTAAAGCAACTAAACGCAATAACTTCATCGTCACTCCTGTAACATTAAAACCCAATATTCACTGGCGCTGTTTAAACTGTGAATAACTAGGTGAGTGCATGTTTTTTTCAGATAATGGCCAATTCTACCTGTTCACCAAAAGCAAGCATGTGCAAATATGTACATTTATTATTTGGACCTTATTATATTAAACCTATTGTAAAATAAAATACAATATTAGTAAAGGCAAATACACTCACCTAAAGGATTATTAGATACACCTGTTCAATTTCTCATTAATGCAATTATCTAACCAACCAATCACATGGCAGTTGCTTCAATGCATTTAGGGGTGTGGTCCTGGTCAAGACAATCTCCTGAACTCCAAACTGGATGTCTGAATGGGAAAGAAAGGTGATTTAAGCAATTTTGAGCGTGGCATGGTTGTTGGTGCCAGACGGGCCGGTCTGAGTATTTCACAATCTGCTCAGTTACTGGGATTTTCACGCACAACCATTTCTAGGGTTTACAAAAAATGGTGTGAAAAGGGAAAAACATCCAGTATGCGGCAGTCCTGTGGGCGAAAATGCCTTGTTGATGCTAGAGGTCAGAGGAGAATGGGCCGACTGATTCAAGCTGATAGAAGAGCAACTTTGACTGAAATAACCACTCGTTACAACCGAGGTATGCAGCAAGGCATTTGTGAAGCCACAACACGTACAACCTTGAGGCGGATGGGCTACAACAGCAGAAGACCCCACCGGGTACCACTCATCTCCACTACAGATAGGAAAAAGAGGCTACAATTTGCACAAGCTCACCAAAATTGGACAGTTGAAGACTGGAAAAATGTTGCCTGGTCTGATGAGTCTCGATTTCTGTTGAGACATTCAGATGGTAGAGTCAGAATTTGGCGTAAACAGAATGAGAACATGGATCCATCATGCCTTGTTACCACTGTGCAGGCTGGTGGTGGTGGTGTAATGGTGTGGGGGATGTTTTCTTGGCACACTTTAGGCCCCTTAGTGCCAATTGGGCATCGTTTAAATGCCACGGCCTACCTGAGCATTGTTTCTGAGCATGTCCATCCCTTTATGACCACCATGTACCCATCCTCTGATGGCTACTTCCAGCAGGATAATGCACCATGTCACAAAGGTCGAATCATTTCAAATTGGTTTCTTGAACATGACAATGAGTTCACTGTACTAAACTGGCCCCCACAGTCACCACATCTCGACCCAATAGAGCATCTTTGGGATGTGGTGGAACGGGAGCTTCGTGCCCTGGATGTGCATCCCACAAATCTCGATCAACTGCAAGATGCTATCCTATCAATATGGGCCAACATTTCTAAAGAATGCTTTCAGCACCTTGTTGAATCAATGCCACGTAGAATTAAGGCAGTTCTGAAGGCGAAAGGGGGTAAAACACAGTATTAGTATGGTGTTCCTAATAATCCTTTAGGTGAGTGTATAAGCGGAATATATTTGTTATAAATATAACAGATATAGTTTTATTTTCACTGTATTTTCCATTTCATGGGATTCCAGAATAATTTCTGTATCAAATTTAAACTACTGAGATATCATATTAAAGATATAGGAAAGACCAAACATATGTGCAGTGTCCGGTTTTCTTTGTTTTCTTTCTTTCTGTAATTTCTGCTTTAAGTTTAACTTGGTATTCTCGTCATGCCATGTGTTCTGTGTCATGCTCACTGTCACTATCTCTTTAGCATTCTGTTTAACTTCTTCATCACGTCAATGCTTCAGTTGCCCATTCATTAACCTAATGGTCACTAGCAAAACATCACCATAGTTCCCAATATTTTTCCTTGACGTCCTGTGTTAACTGAAGTTTAAGGACCTCGTGGCGCAACGGTAGCGCGTCTGACTCCAGATCAGAAGGTTGTGTGTTCAAATCACGTCGGGGTCAGTCTTTTACTCAACATTCCCTGTAATATCACTCAATAATTCCTGCTGTGGAGAGTGTTATTAATATCCTAGAATGCAAACGTTGTTAGTCTAAGTAACATGCATCTACACCCGAGGGGATGCATAAAAGTCAGTCTGGTCTCCTGCACGTTGAAATTATATTTGATTTTAAGAATCCGTATCGTTTGTTATATTTTAATCTGCCTTGTTATAGGCTATTAACAGTGGACTGTCACAATCCGTGTTTTATTCACTGCTGTATAGCTCCCTTTTATGTATTTCTTGTGCTTTCGATTACCGCCTACCCTATACTGTCTCACTTTCTGATCCCTGGTCGACACAATTCATACACTAATAAAAACGTATAGAAATACTTTAGATAACATCAACACTACTAGGTAATAATAGTAGATGGGATTCAATGTTCATTTCTCGGTTCATGTTTGAGCGATTCCGAGGCCTCGCTAAGGTGCCTTTTAGTGATGCGCTAAGGTCGCTGCACTGTGGCGCGGCACACCGACCCCCCAGGATGTTGCCATATTATTAGGAATATTATTAGGGTTCCACTGTACAAGATCTGCTGCCGTGCTCGGCATTACCAGCAGCTTATCCAGACGGAGGCGCCGGGTGTCACAGAGAGATGCAGGTCGGTGCTGCTAATGGAGCGAGTCACTCATACTTTGACAATCACTCTTTGGGTGCATCGGGGTGTGTATATTGAAGTCACTAGACTTTCATTGACGTACACGGAGTAGCCTACACAGCATCAGCTGAGTTTGCGCCTGTAGAAAAGCCTGGCTGAATTTCTGCCAGCCCCAGCTCCTCTAGTCCAATAGTGCTATTAGTCAGCAACATTAGATGGCAGTCACACACAAGGTGCTTGAACTTGAGACTGAGAAAGTTTCCAGCTGTTGGAGCGCACCGCTTTCTACGTGGCACTAGTGTAAAGATGTCACTAATGTAAGTTTGTTCGAGATATGATTCTCTCTTAGAGTGCGAGAGGTCCTGGTTTAAAATGCCTTTCTTTTACGGTTTTCTTAATTTCTCATCAGCATTTTATTATGGTATTACCCCTTTTCTGTAAAGATTAGTTTATAATACACATGCATATACTACATATACTATTATTAAACATTATTATTATTTTTATTTCTTGGCAGACGCCCTTATGCAGGGCGACTTGCAACATAAGTGCAAGAATACAGTTAAGTACAAGGCATCAAACATTACAAATTCAAATTTACATTAAACAAAGCAATTCAAGATAATACATTTTACAACTTCCAATGTATACAGTTAAGTACAGTAAGTGCAGTCATACATTGTGAAAAGTAAAGCTAAGTGCCGTCAAGATGTACGACAATTGTCGAAATCATGTATTTGGCCAGTGAATAAGATCTCTTCTCCTCTCATCAGCATTTTATTATGGTATTACCCCTTTTCTGTAAAGATTAGTTTATAATACACATGCATATACTACATATACTATTATCATTTAAAATATTGTAGACAGACGCCATCCGACTGTCTATCCGTCTATTTTTAAATCCATCTAGTTTTGTCCATTTGTCCAAAATGTGGCTAGAGACAGTGGCTTGCTTTCTACCTAGTTCCCCCAGTAAAAGCCATTAACCACTGAAGAAACTCAATTCATTTCTGACAGTCATTTAAGGTAAGGTACATCCTTGCCATTCTTAACAATGACTGTGATGTCATCTACGTAAGCCACCGCTTTGAAAAGTTTCATTAATACACCAGGAACAATCAGCCCAAATAGTCTGTAGGTTATGTAAATGCATCACTACCAGCAGGTGACACACACACACACACACACACACACACTTTTCTCTCGAGTTTGTTTTTCCATTCCAATGGGTGTCCAAGTTACTCCAACAGTCCAAGTTACACTGTCAATCAAATACATCATTGTCCGTGTTCCACCTTGGTGGGTAAATTCAATAAACTATGCGCTAAATAAAAACTGACCTTTAAATAAACAGTATTCATCTATCGAGAATCTATGTTCATGGTTTGTATAGAAGTATTTCCACATATGCATCTGGACACTCGGGCAAGCCAGCTGAGAAGTCGCTCAAGTCGCCGCAGCTAAGTATCGCCTTTTTCTCTCGCGTTTCCTAGTTTAGTTAAGAGTTACATTGATTGTTTACGTGGTTTGTTTAGCTAAGAATGATATATCTTGCACCTGTTTTGTAGTAAGAGCAGCGACTGTTTGTTAGTGAATTTAGCAAGTTACTTAGCACACTCAACACGCCCTGTCTGAAAATCAGAAGCTTTACACTGTAGGCTGTGATTATTCGCATGTATCTAGTCAGATGAATGATCTGAAATGCATCAAAAGTCATGGAATGAGAGACTTTCTGGGCGTTGGTGGTATAGTGGTGAGCATAGCTGCCTTCCAAGCAGTTGACCCGGGTTCGATTCCCGGCCAACGCAACGTTTTCTTTCTAGGCTTCCGCCATCACACTTGTGATGCTTCGGGGGAGTTCGACACCATTCAAGCTATTGCGACCCTACTAAGCCTGCACTTACCGCTGTTTTCACTAACACACTTCTGGTGAACCGTTGCGCATGAACAGATGACGAATAAATGGCCTTACACTAGTATCCCACAGCACCAGCTTCGTCTGTAGAAAAACAAAGGTTCCTCTCCCTGCTGCAGGATACCCACATCACACTTGACTCGCAGACCTTTACTGCGCCCTCTTGCTTGACGTGGGCCGTGCTCCCAGAAGCGCTGTAACATACATGTGCACTTGCGTGCAAAAGTATTCGGTATTACATTTATTTGACGTGTTCATTGCTTGAATATACTTTAAAAGCAAATACACTCCTCTCCATGCTCACCAACAACAATGTTGGCGACGATGACGGCTAAAGTAAGGAGAAATAGAAATGCCACTTCCATTCACTCCAATTACTATTGTTGTTATTATTACAAGGGAAAACTATGACCCTTGGTCATCAGTGTCTTGGGCGGACAGTTATGTCATTTAACAACATCCAAGATACCCGAGCCATCGGTCAGTCAGCACCGCAAGATGGCGGCAGTCAGACACTCATGCAATGTTTGAAGGAGAAAGTGTTCAAATAGAGGAGCGCACAACTCTCTACGTGGCACCGATGTTAACTAGTTTTCACAGAAACCTGTGCTATGTGGCTCGTTGGTCTAGGGGTATGATTCAAAGGGTTCAAATCCCGGACGAGCCCTTTGTTTTAGTCTTCTCTCATTCATTTTCATTTTGACAGGGTACTTTTGCCAACATGAAAAACATTTCCTTCATGTATCATGACTTCATTATGGTAATATCTCATTTCGTATGTTTCCAAATAGGCCTCTTAACAATCATCTACAAGCCTACATATACCAGCATGATTTCATACAATGTGCACGATATGTAGTCCATGTCTGTCTCTCTGTCTGTCTAGATATATGTTTATAATTGAGTTGATGATAGTTGCATCTGTGCGCCAAACTGTGTCTGAGCAGCAGACTGTAACTTGAAATAATTGCATGAAAATGTCCGTATCTTCTTAATTTTATGCAGGTTAGTTCAGCTAGTAAGAAAGGTCACTATCTTTTTTATCTTTTTCTGTAACTAAACCATTCAGTCTTTCTACATGATGCCGTAAATCCAACATTTCCCCAATTCGCTCCCTGCGAGAAGACAATGCGGTGTGCAATGAAAGTGATAGCCTGTCTCTTGGCACTTCAGTTCTGCGTACCACCAAGTCTTATTAGACTCCTTAGTTCTAACTGCAAGTTCCGTGCCATGTCCATGAAAGGGGATTGAGTCCGTATTGAACCATTATCTAAAACACAAAACTATGAGAAAGCTTTCGTGATCTATTGGTGCGCATCGCTACCTTCCGAGTAGTGGCCAGTACTACTACTACTAAAGGTAATTATACTAAGGAACGAATGAACGAAAGAGAGAGTATCATTACTCAGTACACTTAGAGGCTATGTGTGTACTAGTAACTTGTTACTTGATTTAAGTCACGAAAAGTACCATCCAACGTCAGTCCCATCCTATGTAATGTGTGATGTCCAGAGCCGGCCCTAGCCATTTGGGGGCCATATGCGAGATTTGATAGTAGCCCCAAAACCATCCCCCCTCTCGATGAAAAACATTTTAGTGGTGCCCATGTTTATGGCGTATAGAGAATGTTTAGTTAAAACTAAAATAAACACAAACATTTAAATAATGCACATCACAGAACATGTATTGCACTTTAACATACACTGTACTTGTTGAAGAAATTGATGTAATAATCAATACAAATGTAAATAGTGCACTATGCATATTGAAATCAGAGCAATAACTAATAAACTGTTTAGGTAAAATAACATCCACACCAAAAATACTCAATACTGAAAATACTATAGTGCACAAAAAACTGAATTTAAATAATACAATACTATCAAAAATCATTAGCTGACAACTGGCAAACTACTGCAGTACTTAACTACTAGCTGATCATTATCATCATTTGGATGGCAACTGGCAGTAGGCTAGCTAGCAAAGTGAGCTGGATTATTACTTTATAATGATATATAATTTATAAAGACATGTAAATTCCTCACAAAGTTATGACTTAAAGTCCCACTGCTTGGAATTTAGAAAACACAGAACATCACTAAAGTTCCCCTGACATTATCTTTATAAACTCCACCACAATATACATTATATCCATCATATTTACATTACATTTAGCATACATATCCCTGAGGCGTGTATTGACCTCACTGGAGACAATATGCTCGAGTCACAGATTAAATGCCCCTCTCCCTCTCGGGCTTACATGTTCTTAGTTTATTGCACTAGAGACGAGTTGTTTACCCGCAGCACTGCACAGGGCAAAGGACTGTCTTGTGCATTGCGCCTTGTTTAATACTTTGTTTTAATGATCTTACCGAGTGGTTTTTTACGTCACTGGTGGGGCTACAAAGCCATGAATCGAAGTGTTTTATCAAGTTAGGATTAAAACACGATGTACAGTACTGAACAGTGTACAACAGACCCACAACAATTTAGAGAGCATAATGATAAAGGAAACCACTGATCCGCATTAACCATGAAACGTCCATCAGCAATGTACTTTACCTTGAAACCCACAATAAATGGACCAGACCGTTACCTTGCACTTTTAAAATGCGTCCATTTCGGGAATGTTACATGGATACCATCATCTCAGACATTAGATTTTGCACGTAAACTGTGGGCTTAGATCGTGGAAAATTGTGCATGTTTTCAAAATTTCTACGCCATTTACTGGTGTTCTTGGGATGCTCCTTCTGTGTGACCGTATACCTCGAGTAAACGTTTACTCGGTCTGCTTGAGCAAGTGGGTTGAAATGACGTGTGTAAGCCGAAAGCCAGTAATGTATTTTGATACCAGACATTACAGCTTTCATGACCAGGGGCGCAGCGAGGATTTCAGGGCCCCATGAAAGTAAAAAAGGTAGTTACCGAAATGTGACCCATCGGGAGGATAGCTAAACCCGGGGGTTATGCCTGTGAGGAGAGGTTGAGGGGTGGATGAGGAAGCTCGCCACTTGATAGGTCCGGTCGTTGAGGTAGGAGGAGAAACAAGTGAGAGCAGTCCCAGAGATTCCAAGGTCAGCGAGGCAGGAGAGTAGGATGGAGTGATCGACGGTGTCAAATGTTGCGGAGAGACCAAGGAGGATGAGGATTGAGGAGAGGGAGGCTGCCCGAGCACAGTTGAGGGAGTCAGTGACTGCCAGGACAGCAGTCTCAGTGGTGTGAGCAGTGTTTGGAAGGCGGATTGCAGAGGATCAAGAAGTGAGAGATGGGAAAGGAATGCAGAGAGCTGACAGTGGACCGCACGCTCGAGGGTCTTTGAGAGGAAGGGGAGTAGGGCGACAGGGCAGAGACAGGTGCCTCTGAGGAGAGGTGGGGTCAAGGGTAGGTTTCTTGAGGAGTGGGATGACCGCAGCTTGTTTAAATGCAAGAGGGGAAACAGCCAGAGAGGAGTGAGGAGTTGAGGAGGGAGGAGAAGAAGGGGAGTTGAAATGGAGCAGACGCTTGCAGGAGGCGAGTAGAGAGAGGGTCCAGGGGACATATTATGGGTTTGTGACCTAGGAGGAGAGAATGAAGAAATGGAAGCTTGATCGGTGGGAGACTTGGGCAGGGTGGGAGTGGAGAGGAGACTGTTGAAGAGCTTGTGGATGTCTGTGATCTTGTAGAAGAATGAGGCAAAATGATGAGGTGAGATGAGATGAGGGAGGAGGGGGGAGATGAGAGAGAAGGTGGAGTAAAGCTTGCAGGGGTTGTGGACAGTGGATTCAAAGAATGACTGGAAGTAAGACTGAGGTGAGCGAGGAGGGGAATGTGGGCAGTAGAGAGTGGTAGAGTGCGAGGGTCGCTGGGAGTTTGGATCTCTTCCACTTGTGCTCAGTGGTGCGCAGACTGGATCAGGTTGAGCGGAGAACAGAAGAGATCCAAGGCTGAGGAGGGGAGGGACGGACAGAACGAGACGGTGTAAATGAAGAACTTTTTCCTGAAATCAGGAGCGATTCAAACTTCCGGTTTGAAATAGCTGTAGAACTGTCGCTATTTCGGTTGGAATTTCATGAATAAATTAATATAGGGACAACCTATGGACTGCCTACAAGACGCACAATCCCAAGAAAAAGGGAGCAAGGTCGATCCACGAATTGTTTATGAAGGCAAAAAAAAAATAGGCAATTAACCAATCGTGAAGCATGAATCGATTCCAAAGTACAACAACCCTGCTAGCACATTGCCTCAATGCTGTAGCAATATAAATTATATTGCTACAATGTTATTGGCAATGTTGTGTGTTAGCAGGGAATACCTGTACAGTTTTTTTCCAACAATCTGAAAAGTTAAATACTGGTGCTGAAAAATTAGGTACTAATAAAACAGAAGTATTTGGCACACACAAGTAATGTGTGTTGGTTCGGCAGTTACTGCTCACAGGAAGGTAATGTGACTGCCTCCCGTCTCCCCAAAGCTCCCGTCATTGATGAAGCAGGCGTGACCGCACCTTCCCAAGCTCTTCACTATGACTTCACATCTTGTCGCTATTAAAATCTAGGATGTGTCACAGAGTGGAAGTTATACAGTACCACTGGGGGGTAAAACTTATGGAAGCACGACTACACCACCTAGCGGTTGTCTACAGCCGCTAGGACCCATTGGGAGGTTGTCGATTGCCCAAATATGCCCATTTTGCATTTACTACCTCAATTCTCCCTTCGATTTAGGTTATTTAAATTGGGGAATCTCAAGCCAGGAGCACACCACAGACCACACAAGACAGGTATACAATTAACTGGATTACAAATCTCTAATATAAAATCCATCAGACTTCCTCTTTATGTTAAAAAGACAAAAAAGTTCAAACTAAAAAATGCATTCGTGGAGGGTTCTGTTGGTCTCCTCCGGCAGCACCAGGAGCTGGAATGGGGCAGGCAATAGTCCACGTGTCCTAGTACAAAGTAATGAGGGGCTCCGACAAAAATTCAGCTTCTGCTCTGGTCCGGGTTTGGCAATACAAAGAAATTACAATGTCCATGTACAGTCCAAGAAAACAATGGCCGAGTAAAAAAAAAAAAAAACAGGTTGTTTGTTGTTATCCTTTGAAACACTACTGTAGTTCAAAAAGCCTGTACGCTATCCCTTCTCTGGATACTCTCGCTAGCGTTGCAGAGGTCGCCTCAGCTCTCCTCTGGGTCTCTTAGCCCTTTCCGTTACTTGTCCATCAAGTCCTTCGTTCGCCTTTGGCTCCACGTTTCGTTCCCGTTGCTCTGCAATCCCGTCCCCCCCAGCTCCACCCCGGGAGCATTTTATCTCCAGCCTAACAGGTGCTCCTCATGGTCAATTATTGAATTTCGTAGAACCTGGCGAATAAGCGGGTACTCTCATGAATGCGTGATTAGCCATGTGTATATTTAAATCAATCAATCGTAAATAAAACTCGTGCATTTCCGTGAAGTGGGGCGGGACATTCAAAGTAAACAAACGTGATTTTAATGGGAATAATGTGATAATATAAGAGGTTTAAAGTGAATTAATAAAACAAAACAAAAAGCAATCAAAAACACACAAAACAAATACCAAATGCTAGTGATGCAGTAAAGGGACACTGTTTGGAATGAATGAGAATTGTGCATTCTTACCGATGCCCCACAACGATCACACCTTTTGATCGATCAGCTATTTAACTCTTTCATCAACCTCCATTACCTATAACATAATTCTGAGAAATATACCTTTTCTTTCAAGTGTGCTGCAGGAAACATCCACTTATTTATAATTCGTTTTATGTCACTTGTTTGCTGCAAGAAAGGCAAGGCGGTAAGGCTGTAGAACACTGCTACATTATGCATCTTGCACTATGGTGTCGGTAATATAGTTTTTTCGTGCAATACTTATTTATATTGTATTCATAATTCGTTTTGTCACTTGTTTCTTGCATACTGTTTTTATTTTGTGTGTTTTTTTCTTGTTTCAAACATAAAGAAAATCTAAGACATGAAGCTATGCAGTTTCTGTGTAAGTGTATGAACACAATGATCGGTGGTGGAATTGGCTGCGATGCAAGGGGACCAGCTAAAATCTTGCCTAGGGCATCAAATTGGTCAGGGCCGGCCCAGGGCGGAATGACTGATGTGAGTAGATAGTAGGTTTTTTTGGGCGCGGCCTATTTTGTTATGACGTATGCCCTAAGCTTATTAATATTCCTACGTCATAATCGGGGGGCGTGATTTTAGAGTTATTTCCTTAATTATTCCTACGTCATATCCGTCAGAAAGTGTACACCCCTAAAACCCTGAACAACAAGGCCCCCCATAACCGGTTGTTCTTGTTGTTCTTGTTGGTCAACTGTAGAGTGTGAATGGGTCGGCTCTTCCTGTAGCGGTTGGGGGTCTTTTTTAAATATACATGTAAGGGGCCCAGGTCTTAACAATGCCATTTTGAATAGTGCGTTTATCATATTCACACTGTCTCTGTCTCTGTCTCTGTCTGTCTCTCTCTCTCTGTCTCTCTCGCCCAAGCATTTTATAAGATCAACAAGTTCTGTTGTCTGTAATGGTCCCAGGTCTTAACAATGCCATTTTGAATAGTGCGTTTATCATATTCACACTGGCTCTGTCTCTGTCTGTCTCTATATCTCTCTCTCTCGCCCAATCATTTTATAAGATCAACAAGTTCTGTTGTCTGTAATGGTCACAGGTCCTAACAATTCCTGTTATGCATAGGGTACTTATGTTAACCCCAATGTATATGGCTCTGTCTCTCCCCTCAAATTTAATTAAAAATAAAATTAAAAAAAAGAGGGTGTGTGTGTGTGTGGGTGTTTGTGGGTATAGGTTAATTGTATTTGTAAAAAAAAAAAAAAAAAAAAAAAAAGCTGTGGTTATATTTTATCTCACACATAATGTGTTCATTCGTTTTACTTAAATACATTCTAGGGTCTTAAAGCTCATAAGAGTTAGACTTAAGATAAGGATATGTTTTTAAGGTATTTTAGCAGGCTCAATCCCTGATGATAAGGAATCATTTAAAAAATAAAAACAACTGATCACTCAATGCTAAATAGATCACAACACTCAAGGCTAAATCACTCACACCACGGGGGACGGGGGTGGGCTCAGACAAACGTAGGCATGGCGTGTGGTCTCAAAACATTCAGAATACTTTTAAACTATATAATTTATAAGCTTTGTAAAATAAACCCAAATATCTCTTTTGTGGGGATAAACGCTGTTCTGAGTAGTTTGTGACTTGTTTAATACCAAACAAAGCATCGCTATTAAAAAAAAAAAAAAAAAAAAAAAAAATCACTGTAAAAGCGCTACTTATTTTAGATCTTTATAGTTATTTTCTTGGCTCAGGTTGTTTTTTAGCGCGTATAAAGGCCTGAAATATTCTTAGTGTTTATTGACTATAGGTCTTGATGCTTAAAAATGTTTTTTTGAGAGACCAAAAGGTTCTAATAAAAGTTTAGAGTAGAGAGGAGAGAGATCGTCGCCATCTTGGTTTCTATTTGAAATTGATGCAGGGTCATTTTATTGGTTGGTTTTGATATGTTAATTGATAACAGGACGGCACAAAGGCCAGCCCAGAACAATGCCTTACAAGCAGATCCGGCATCCGGCCATCAGTATAAGTATGAAGGTCTGGTCTTCAGCTCGACAGACTCATACTGACCTTTCGATTTAAGCCTAAAGATCAACAATGTCCGGAAACAACATCAACGACTTCGATTTAAACGAGTTTTTAGGTAAGTCTTCAGATTATTTTCATTGACTCAGAGCGTGGGCATGTATTGTAAATAAGGTTATAACATCTGTTTTAAGTTCTGTAAAATTATTTTTCAGCCAGTCAACAGGAGTTAATTCCCAACGCTGAGGAGATCATCTGGAACAACGACGGTAAGATTTTTGTGTTTGCGCTCAAGGGTTCTTATGTATGGGTGTGTGGTTGTGTTTTGAAGCGGCTCATTAGAGTTATGAAAACGTTTTAATATATATTAATGGCGGTCTCTTTAATTACACAGAAACTATCGAAAGGCCTGTGATTAATGTCTCCGAGGATCAACCAAGAGAAGTGGTTGTCCCTAGACAGGCTGTCTGCCGACCGGGTAAGAACTAAACCCCTGTTTGTTTGTATAACGTTTCGGTAAGATGTTTGAGGCCCGTTTTGTTAATTTAAAAAAATATCCTTTCTAACAGTATTAAGAAACGTGGTTCGAGACAACGAAAGGCCTTCCACATCGAGGGATTGTTTCGTTTTACCTTCGAGAACCGTAACCTTTCAAGAATCTGAAAGGCCGTCAGCCCCTGTATCTGATAGCGGTGAGTATATATCTGCCGCTTGTAAGAGGTTAAAGCTTTTTATAAAGAGGGGTGGTTAAAGGTTAAACATGTCTCTTACCTTCACAGAAGTGCAAAAAGCTAAATCAGCTGAAAAACATAAGAAACGATTATTCTTTGGAGGTAAGTAAGATCTTTCAAACTTTAATGTTTTTAAAAGGGTTTTGTTTGCCCGTTGAGGGCTAATATTTAAGCGAGGGGTGTCCATTTCCTGTAGGTCTTGGGGGTTCTGGGAAAGATCTTTAGAAGTCCGGACAGGTCTAGGCTTGTTTCTGGGGCATGTGTTTAGAAATGACCGATTGCCCGACCGTCTGGTTAGGAAGTAAAGCTGTCCGAAAGGTTTTAGTAAGTTGTTTGGCTTATCTCCCGCAATTATACTTCTGTTTTAAAGTGGCTGTAGGAAAAGGCTTGAAGGTGTTCATTGTATTTAATATTTAAACAGATCGTGAAAAAGTTTGTGAAACAGGAAGTCCCGGGATCAGGAAGCGTTTACACTTGGAAGGTTCGTTTAAAAATGAAATGTGGTGTGTGTGTGTATAAAAAGTGTTTTATTAACAATATTACATTTAAGAAACAGTTTATTTACAGAGGCTTCTCTGTTTTACATTTATTATCAAGTCCTAATAAATATATTGTCTGTAAATAATAAGGCGTTGTAGTGAATGTCTAAGCCTATTTTCAAAGGTCTAAAAAAGCTAAAGGTTTTGAAGGTCCTGGACATGTTGTTTTAAGTTTGATTTCTGTCGCCGTTTAAAGATGTAAATGTAATGTATATTTTTATTCTTCCCAAGACTCTTGGGATAGTCATTCTGTGGATGAGCTATTGAGGACAATTACCCCGTCTAAGTGGGATCAAACATCTTCCCCGGAGAGATCACCGAGAGGATCCCCCACGGTGGTCTTGGAGACCCCCCAACATCTACTCAGGCCACAGCCTTCTGGGGGTAATTCAACAATCCAGATTCAGCCCGCCGCATTGTCGGGCGGAACAAATACAGGCAACCAACAACCTCAGGGGTCGCCGTCAGTCAGGGTTGACACACCACCCAACGACGGACTGGTTTCAACATCGTCCCCCCAGCCCCGTTTCTTGGCTACAGAAACGCTGAACAGTACACCGCGATTGGCCAGGGTGTCACCGCAAAGGCCTTCTTGGTCTCCGTCCGTGAGTATACGCTCGCTCCCTGCCTCCTTCGACCGAGATTTACCGGAGCGACCATCCTTTGCAGCTGAGCCAGGACACCATCCCCCGGAGCTACTTCCTGAAGGTCGGCATGAGTTGCTACATACCTTGTTACTAAATCAAAGACTTGTGTTAGTGGGGCAAAACCTTGTGATAGAGAGTCAAAACACCCTTATTAATACCCTTACTAACGAATTGTACCGTATTTAATGTTTTAATAGATACAAAACGCCTTACTATTGTGGGTTGTTGGAAAAATAAAAAATAAAAAAAAATGTCCGGACTTGGTAAAAGAACTCACAAACTAAAGGATTATGAACAAGTTAGGGCCCCAAAAAGACCTTCCCGAGAGAACACCCCCGGCCCTGTTGTGAACTCCTCTGATGTCCCAATGAACCAGGAACTATTACAAATGATAAATGATTTAAATAACCCCCAATCACCACCGATAGAATGTGAATTACCAGACTTACCGGTGAACCCCGACCTGTTACAGATGGTCAATGATCTAAATAACCACCTCCCAACGGTAGCGCTTATAGAGGTTCAACCCCTAGTTCACCCCGATTTGTTTGAAATGGTGGAGGCTTTGGAGACGCTACCCCGACCAAATTCTGCCCCTATTATAAATGATTTGAGACCATTAGAACACAGTACGGTGGCAGAAGCAGCCGTCACTATAGAGGAGGGTCTTGACATTAACCGGGTGGATATCTTTGAAGGACTTTTACAGGCTTTAAATGAGCCTCCTCAAAAAGGGGGTTTTGTAGATGTCAGCGGTGGGGGTGTTCGGAATGTGGAGGGTTCTGAGACTGATAAGGCTGTGGATGACATGCTCTGTGAGAATGTAGGGGTTGAAGGCTTTGTTCAAAATGATGATGTGTCCAAGAGTACCAGTGATCCCGTGATTATAGATAGACCGGCCTATAACAATTTTGAAATGATTCAGCGTTTTAATTTTGCAGAACTTTTAAATTGTGACAATTATGCAGAAATATTTGTCAACATACACGAGGCCTTGCAAAACATGCTTGAACAGGTTGCTGAAAGGGTCAGACCTCGAGATGTTGTACAGTTAGAACTCAGAGGGGATGATTTGTTTAGCAACCTATCTGTAATGCTGAGTGGAGATAATTTAGATGTTGATGAATTTCTGGCTAAAATCGAAGCGTTATTGCAAAGTAACGCATCCATCTTAGCTGATGAAAGTCTGTCTCTGGTAATGAATGTGGTTCGTAACCCTGAGGGTGGGGCGCTTAGAAGACTGTCGAAATGCTTGAAGAACGACATAATTAGGAACAAGCTCAGGCAATTAGTGGTGAGTTCCAATGGTGACAATAAGCTCTGTTTTGCTTACAGTATAATAAAACTACTCACCCCCGACATGCCTGAACCCCAAGCTATGCAAGAGGCTTTAATGCTTCATCAGAGGGCCGGCTTAAACTCTCAACAGATGGTTGCCTTTTCAGACATTGCCATGTTTGAGGAGTTGTTGTCTTTAAAAATTGTTGTGTGGTACCGTTGTGAGGTAAAGGAAGTATTTGTGAAATTTCAGACACATCCTGAAACCCATACACAGACACTGTTTCTCTTCCTAAGTGATAGTCATTACTTTGGAATAAAGAGTTTGACGGCTTTTTTGGGTTGTTCGTATGTTTGTCATTGGTGTTATAAGGCCTTCAATGATAAGCTTAAGCACCGCTGTGACGGTTACTGTAACGTCTGTTTCAATCCGCAATGTCGTAAGGGTTTGGCCCCTACCATTCGATGTAAAGATTGCTTAAGGATTTGTCTCTCCGCGTTCTGTTTTTCCGAACATAAGGTGCAGAGGGCCGCTGCTGAGGGGGTTAAAAAACGGAGTTATTGTGATCAAACTAAATATTGCCCGCAGTGTTGCCTCCAGTACCGTTTTCATGAGGTTAAACCACACAAATGTCTGGAACCGAGATGTAGGATCTGTAATGCGGATTTAACCCCGGGGTCTGAACACCAGTGCTTTATTCAGCCGGTTAAAAAGGAGCCGCCGCACAACCGGTATGTCTTTTTTGATTTTGAATGCCGGCAAGAAAACGGGGTCCATGTTGCTAATTATATACACTGTATTGACATGTTGGATTGTGAGTGGTCAGCTAGCTAGTCCAAAATACCTCAATTACACATTTATTGCCCACAATGCTAAGGGTTATGATTCTTACATATTGATGAAGTATCTGGTGGAAAATGGGGTGACCCCAAAAATAATAGCTCAGGGTAGCAAGATCATGTGTTTCACCGACGAGGCTTTCAACCAACGTTACATAGACTCGTTAAATTTCCTCCCCATGAAATTGAGCGCTTTGCCTAAAGCTCTGGGTTTTGAGGCTCAGAAGAAAGGTTGGTTCTGCCATTTTTTTAATACTAAGGACACTCAAAATTATCGAGGGTCCTACCCGCCCGCCTCTTATTATGGGGTTGATACTATGATGTCTCATGAGAGGGAGGAATTCTTTAAATGGTACAATACGGTTAAGGGAGGTGTTTTTGATTTCCGAGAAGAGATGGCCGCTTATTGTAAAAATGATGTGGTGATCCTTAAAGAAGCCTGTTTGCGTTTCCGCGCCGAGGTTATCAACACGTCGGGTCTCGACCCTTTGCAAAGTGTGACCATAGCGTCTCTCTGCATGAAAATGTATCGATCCAATTTCTTGCAGAAAAACACTATAGCGGTCACCACTTCTGACAACTATCGTGCTAGACAAAAGAACTTTTCGACTGTCTCCATACAGTGGCTGGAATATCGGAGTGCCCGGGATAACATCTTCATCAGACATGCTTTAAATCAAGGGGAAGTCAAAATGGGTCCTTACTACTTAGACGGTTTTAGCGACGTGTCCGGGCGGCGTACCGCTTATGAGTTTGCTGGTTGTATTTACCAGGGCTGTCCTCAGTGCTTCGACCCAAACACCTTTAACCCCGTAACACAAAAACTCTGCGGTGATATGTACTATGATTTCCAGGAACGAATTGAAACTTTAAAAAACACCTATGGTTTGAATGTACTGGTGATTTGGGAACACGCGTGGACGACCCTGAAGCAACAGGATGTGGGGGTACAACGGTTTATGGAAACCTTGGACTTTCCTGAACGTCTAGAGCCCAGGGATGCGTTATTTGGGGGTCGTACCAACGCCCTCTGTTTACATTATGAGGTAAAGGAGGGTGAGAGAGTAGATTACTATGATTTCACCAGTCTGTACCCTTATGTCAACAAGACCAAAATGTACCCGGTGGGGCATCCAACCATTGTTTATCGTGACTTTCTCGAAATCGGACAGTACTTTGGTTTGATCAAAGTCAGCATGTACCCTCCTCGCGAGCTGTTCTTACCCGTGTTGCCTTACAGGTGTTCGGGAAAATTGATGTTCCCTCTGTGTAGAACGTGTGTGGAAACTGAAAATCAAAATACCTCTTGTCTGCACAGTGATGACGAGAGAGCGCTGACGGGTGTCTGGTGTAGCATTGAGCTTGACAAGGCGGTGGAGAAAGGTTACAGAGTCGGTAAGGTGTATGAGGTTTGGCATTTTTCTGAAAAATCTGATACTCTTTTTGCTGAGTACATTATGACCCATCTGAAAGGGAAACAGGAGGCATCGGGCTATCCCTCATGGTGTGTTGACTCCGCTGCCAAAGAGCGGTACGTTCAGCAATATTTTGAAAAGGAAGGGATCCGTCTAGAGCCGGGGAACATAACTGTAAACCCCGCCAAGAGACAAATGTCCAAACTGATTTTAAACAGTCTGTGGGGTAAGTTTGGGGAAAGAAATAACCGTCTAAACACAACCTTGATTAAAACCCCTGAACAGTTTATAGAATTTATGTTTTCCAAACAACATGCAGTATCACACTTTCAATTCTTAAATGACCACGTGGCACAGGTCCAGTGGAGGGCCCCTAAAGATTTCCCCACCAAACAGGGAAACGTTAATGTTTTCATAGCGGTTTTTACCACGGCTTACGCCCGGCTTGAACTGTACAACTTAATGGATCAGCTGCAGGAACGCACGCTCTATCATGATACTGACTCTGTAATCTTTGTCACCAGGCCAGGGGATTGGGTCCCTCCCCTCGGGGACTACCTTGGGGAGTTAACGAGTGAGCTAGATCCTCAGGACCACATAGTTGAGTTTGTTTCAGGGGGTCCTAAGACTTACGCATACAGAACGGCTGCGGGTAAGACCTGTATGAAAGTTAAGGGTTTCACTCTGAACCATTGTAACAACAAGCTCATTAACATCAAGTCTCTGACGACCCTGGTACAAAGTTTTGTAACCGAGAAAGACGCGCCTCCTCGCGAGATTATTACAGCCGGAAATCAGATCTATCGCAATAAAAAGGGGTACACATTGGAAAATAGATCACTAAACAAACGGTTCAGGGTGGTGTACAATAAAAGAGTGTTGAAGACTGATTATACCACTCTGCCTTATGGATATTAGCGGTGGTTTTGATAACAGACTTCAACACCCTTTCTCCTGTATTATAGCCGGTCCCTCCAATTCGGGTAAGAGCTATCTTATAAAGAACATCATAGAAGATGTGGACGCAACCGTGTCCCAAGCTCTTGACAACATAGTGTGGTGTTACTCTTGCTGGCAACCTCTCTACGATGATTTGGCATCAAAAAAAAATAATCTGAAATTTGTGCAAGGTCTCCCCGCCTCGTTGTGTGACGATGACCTGTTCCCGCCCGGACAAACTAATCTAGTGATCCTTGATGACCTGATGGAGCAGGCCGGTGACAACAGTGAAGTGGAAAAAGCTTTACAAAAGTACACTCATCATAGGAATTTAAGTATTATTTATTTAGTTCAAAATCTATTTTTTCAAGGTAAAAAAAGCCGCACTATTAATTTAAATGCCAATTATATAATTCTTTTTAAAAACCCCAGAGATAAACTACAGGTCACCGTCTTGGCTCGTCAAATGTACCCTAACCAGACCAAATTCTTTTTGGAGGCATTTGAGGATGCCACCAAAAAACCCTACGGGTACTTGATTGTGGACTTAAAAGCACAAACCCCAGAAGACTTTCGCCTCAGAACAGGTTTGTGCCCGCCCGATTGGCCGGCAGTGTATGTGCTAAAGAAAAGGAAATAAATAAGAATGTCTGTTCGGATTAAAAGAAATCTGCCGCTTTTGCAAATGTTATTTGAGGGGAGCCCGTGCCATAGGAAAGCTGTGCTGGCAGGGGCCCCCTCGGATTTGATCGAGACCCTGTGTGAAATAGCTTTTAACATCTTACGCGGTAATATACCCCTAACCCCTTCTCAACATTCTAAACTCAAAAAACAAAAAGCGGTTATCAAGATCATCGCTAATAAGAAGTATTCTATTAAAAGAAAAAGAAAGAAGATTAATCAAACCGGAGGTTTTATAGGACCGCTGTTGAGCATAGCCGTGCCTTTCCTAACCAGTCTTCTAGCTTCCAGAGTGGGTTAATAATGGAATATGCTCAGAAAATGTTTTTGATCCCTCAGGAGCAGCTTGAGAAACTGAGAAAAAATGTTGTCGGGCCAGAGCCCATTAGACAAACGGCCGAAAACAACCTGGACTCTGAAATGAAAGCTATACTGGCCAGGGCCGATTTAAATCAGTATTCCAAAGCCCAGATGTATAGCAACACGTTACAGCTCTACCTCCGTCTGGTTAGACAGGGTGAAAAAGATCAAAACATTTTAACTTTAACCATGGCCTCTCAAGAAAATGGTTCTGGGACTGATGCGGGGGGTACGGTTGATAAAGATGTTGCGGTGCCCGAACCTGTTGAGAGTTCAGAGGGAGATGTTGTAACGGATGTTTTGAGAAACATGCCGGCCAGAAGCAAAAGACATGCAGAATATATTCTGCACAAAATGGTTCAGAAACCGCGGGTAACGACTTGGAATGAACAGGGTGAATTTGTTTTTAAAGGACAACTGCTCAAAGGTTCACACATGTTTGATTTGTTGAAGAGTGTCACTAGCACTAATAAGGTACCCGATAGTCGCCGACCTGTAGGCTGGAATGCTTTCCTACAGGCGATGGCCTGTCTGAACATACCCCAATCAACAGTCCCTAACCAGGAAACGCGACAAAAAATCCGTCTGTGTAAAGAGGTGGTGACTGATCTGACGCCGATATCTCATTACTCTGACCGTGTTGAGCAACCCTCCTCAGGATCTATCCATCGTTGGGAAGCTTATTAATCTCATGTTTTTATTTGTCTCCCCTGTAAATAAGGAACCGACAAACCATTTTTTTTTTTTTTTTTTTTATTTTCAAATGTTGTACATTTATTTATAACATAACCCTGCTTTGTATAAGATTTGTGCTGAATAAAAACAAAACTAATGATTCAAAGGCTGTTTTCATTATTTTTTCACTTTAACACGCATGACATCTTTTAAAATCCTCACAAGAACACCCCATCTGTATACATGGCTGGCTAGGGTCGTAAGTAATTGTGTTATAAGGGGGGGTCCACAGTGTCCTGACAAACTCTGCCACTTTTTTATCATTTTGGCCTAAATCCTCACTGTACAAGGACATAATATCGGGGTATGACCTTCCTTTAGATCTATGATATAAGAAAAACACACAGTGTTGACCACAAGTGAAGGTCTGAAGACTTTGTACTTGACGACCGCTGTAAATGGTTTCTTGACAGTTGTTGAGCAGAAAGTTATTGATCTTCCGAGGGAAAGGTCTGAAATCCGGGGGGTTTCCATAGGAATCAAAAAATTCCCCACGGCGGTCCTCCCTTAGATAAATAGCCAGCCAATGTTCTCCGGGCATATTTTTAGGGTGTGTGTTGATTATGTACATTGCAGGTAAATTCTTGATCTTAAATTTAGGCTGCTGGTCGCAGGCGTAGACTCCTTGAAACACTTTCCGTGAGCCGTCCAGGGCATTCATGATGTGGTTGAGCTCTCTGGTGTTCATTTTAATAATAATCATACAGAACGTTTCTCCTCTGATTCACCTCAATAATGTTGTCAAACACAGCATACACGACCATATTTACAGTGCGTGGTAGAGGCTGCTTGAAACGCATCTCCAAACGCATATTGCCCGTCTTCATCAGTGAAAAATGTTGTCCACACTCTTCGTCAGGGGTCAGGTTGAAACCGTACAGGGTGTAACCGCTGCAGTATTCCCGGCGATCGATCAGCAGAGGTTGATCCTTGAGATGGCGACCCGTAGCCAGTACTAGACTGTAATATTCACGAACCGCGTTGCCGTTTTCAAAGTCAGGTTGAAAAGGTCTGGATGGAACCTGCACACCATCGACGTACAGTGCTATAAATTCCGCGTTATAATGTTTAAAGTTAAAGGGGTTCTTGTTGTAAACCCCGGTAAATGCATCATTATCCACGAGACCTATAATAACCTGTTTTGGGAGCTGGCCTAGAAACAGATTTTCCTGGTTCATCACCCGTGTCCCTGCGGGGATACTGTGGACTTTCATATAGACTCTTTCGATCGGGTACTTGGCGTTTGCCGTCATTAAAGCCTGCGCATGTCCTAGTTTAACCGCCGGGGAGACGGATACTTTTTTCACAAACAGCGAGGCCGATAATATGGTCAGTTTATATTTTTCAGTATCAGGGGTCATCAGACAAAAAGCACTTTTACTACGGATCATTTTAATTTTAATGTCTACCCCGTTGAGCATGAGTTTTTCTTGGAAAAATATGTGTGCATGAATATGTCCCATTAGCTCAAAGGTCCTCCCTTCTGTTGAAAAGGCCGTTCTTTTTTGCAAACCCTTATTGAGTCCCTCTGGATCCTGGTCGTCCATAGCTTCCGGGGTGTCTTTGAAGAAAAGGCCGGGGCTGAACTGTTTGCTTAGGGTCTCCTCACTATAATTAAGGATACACTCCATCATGGCCCTATAGGGGTAAGTATTGCTGCTTTGACTAATGAGCCGATCTCCCAGGGTCACATCCACCTGTGAAAACATGGTGGCCACCGGGTAATTGATGACCCCAGCGTTGGCCGTCTTCTCGATTGCATCGCCATCCTCATCAGTCACTTTACAGTTCATTAAAATAAATGTGTTATTCAAATCAATATAATCCTCGCCATTGCCAGCTATAAAAAACTCCAGAGGGGCCGTATCTGAAATTGCGGAAAGAGGGGGTATCTCTACATATATGCTCTTATCTATACTCGTTTGAGTGTATGGAACTGTAAACAGATCCAGTTCTGATTTGACGCATTCTTCCGATAGACTGTGGACAAAAGACATTTTTAAAAGATGTATCCTGAGGCTCTATTTGTCTTTCTTTGAGACTTTCTTTTTGCAGGTTTTTTCTTGTGCTGCTTCCTTCTCCGAGTGTTTCCACGATATGTTGGAGAATGAGAGCTTCTTCGTTTTTTGTTAGCCACGGATCTTCGTCGCCCTGGTGGACACATACTGTTTCTTCTTTTACCCCCCCTCCTCGCCATTACCATGAGACCCGAACCCTCCTGCTGCTCATGGCTAGCTGCCCGGTTCATAACATTGGTGAACACGTCACTAACAATATTTTTAGCCGCTGATTTCAAGTGGGGTCTGGCTATAGCAAAGCCTCTCTTAAGCAGGGGTACGGCCATTCTAAAGAGACCACGAAAGAGTCCTCCTAGACCGGCTCCATACATTGTGGGGGCTCCTACAAAACCGGGCAAGCCGTTCCCGGCTTGCATCTTGTAATAATCCACATAGGCGCTAGGATCTACATAACCCCTCGAGGTAGCCATTTTAATAATGTACACACTGTTTCAGGGGTCGAAAATGTAGTTTGACAATAACTTTACCGAAGCGGAAGGGTACGTTGATATTCTGATCCGATTTTACTTCGATCGTGATGTTGTCAAAGTGGGTCTTTGAGACTGGTACGTAGTGTGGCTTGTCATAAGTAATTGTGACCATGTCATTGCTTTTACCTTTAATAAGTACATTTCTCAAAAGGGGGACATAGCTATCCCCGACCCTCTGGTGTGTTATGATATCCGTATACACATAAAGAGTGTAAAAGCCGCCCCTGATGTCAGCCGGGAAGGGGGCCACCACTTCTGAGAACCTGCTCTCTGTGTCAGAATAGAACCCTAATATACGCCCCAGTTGTCCTTTGGTTTGAATGCTAATACCAGGTTTTGACACCTTGTACACTCTGTTTTTAATAGGGTTGTAATATAGCTTGATGTTGGGGGTGCCTTCTGAGAACTGTTTATGCATCTCATCTAATATTGTATCCACATTGTCATAATAACCTCCTTGCATCGTGAATGTCCATTGACTCTTTTTAACATCGTCAAAAATGGCGAAGGTGGCATCCTTATCTTGTAAAACAGCCCAAGTGTAAGGATACTGTATTTCCGCCAACCCCACTTCCCACGACCCCCTTAGATCTATAGATTTTCCAAATTGTACCGTGTAACTGGATATTTCATTTTTAGGGTATATATCGAGAGAGGCGTTACTGGGTAGAGTCACGTAGAAGCCTCCTGATTCCATCTTGAGTATCGAATGTAATGACCCCCTCACACCGGCGGGCATGTTGTTATAAGGCTTGAATATCACAAACCTGTTGTTCAGGGACCCAACTATTGAACTTTTCAGGCCATCCAAGCCATTTCACCAACACATATTTTTTCCGGTTCTGGGTTTTCTCAGCTAATATCTTTTCAACTCTGTATACAATGTCTTTACCCACAATAATTTTTTGTAACTCGGCTTCGTAAAACGTTCCTTCTATATCCTCCCCGTCATAGTCTTTTAACCGGTACACGGGCGGGTCTCTAGCCACCTGTTCGGTAACTGTAAAATATTCGTCAGAAAATGTTTGTTCATAATCTTTGGCAAAAGTACTCCTTAGCTTTGAAACGCGAACCACATCGCCGATGTTGAACTTATAAGTAGTTTTCCCCTTCTTAATAAATGGGCCGTATAATTTTTTATAGACCTTAAAAGAATTACTTTGATCAACATCTATAGGCTTCATTTTAATACTGGCGTGATACCCTTGGTTGTAAGCATCGATAAAATCCTGAACTTTATCAAAATACTTGAACGTGTTGACCGCTGTAAAATATCTCCACATTTTGGTCTTTATGGTGCGGTTAAACCTCTCCACCACCGATGCCTTAAGCTCATTACCGGTGGTGAAATGATGTATTTTGTGTCTCTTCAGTAGATTCTGAAATTCTCTGTTGAGAAACTCTTTTCCTTTATCAGTCTGCAGTTTTTTAGGACATCGTCCCTGGGACAATATATCCTCAAAGGCCCTTGTCACCGCCCGACCTGTTTTATTATGTAGAATGCGAGCCCAGGCATATTTTGATAACACATCGATACACATCAACATAAATTTGTGACCATTGTTATGTTTTGATAAATTTGACATATCGACTAGATCCATTTGCCATTGTGAGTCTATGTCAGTTGCATATACACGGTTTCTTTTAAAGTTAATCCTGAGAGGTTTATGTAAGGTATAGGCGTCTTGTTCCCGTAACCATTCTGAAACAACCACATCATTAACCTTCACACCGGCCTCAGCGAGTCCCCTTTGAAAACCCTTCTTACCCGCCAAACCCCCAATCTTGGCTGGGTTGTAGTATAGTTCATGCATTTGGGGAGCTTGCCGAGTCATTCTGCCAAATAAACACACAGACCCACACTATGCGCAAAGTTTTTATACAAGGTTTTTTATTCAACTTCAGGAGAGCAGATACCCCTTTTTAGACATTTGAGAAAAGTATAACATACACAACAATTTTTTCTACGGTCCAGACAAAAAGAAATCAGATGATTGGTTACTTGATCTATATCAACAAATACCTGTTTCTTTATCTTGTAGGCACACACCTCAGTTACATATGTAAATAAAACAACAATATGACCTATTTTAAAAGTAAACAGAGGGGTATTAAACATGCTCAGTAAAAGGTCATACAGATGTTGATGAAATGGCCTAATATCATTCTTGGCCCCCTTGAGCGCTTCATCCCAGTGTTCGTACCCCCCGGTCTTTGTTACAGCAGCCATGAACTTTTCCAGGTTTGAAAGTTGATCCTCATCGATGGTTAAATCTGTAGAGAAAAGGCTCGCGTTGGCTACTTTTCTGTCAAGCACATGGTGTAATAGCGCTCTCAGGTTAGCTGCAGAGTGTTGATGACAGAACCAGTTGCAGCAGCAGTCCAGAACATTCCCCATGTTCAAAGTCCCTTAGTTCAGGTCAGAGTCTGAATCAGTGGCGTAGATGTCGAATTCTTCGTCGCTGCCCCCAGCTTTAACTTCTTTACGGAAGAAATAAGCTTTTAGCTTGCCAGCGGTTTTTCTACTTGGCTCATCCAGGTCATTGAGCAGCTGCCCAAGTTTCTCTATTATAAACGGCTCCTTTTTCAGCTCCAGCAAAATCTCATCTATGATTTTCTGGACTTGTCCAGCAGTGACATGTATGTGGGAGTAAGACAGAGCCTTGATTAGTGCCGGTTTCAGCCACGGTTTGTTCAGTCTTCTGTAAAACACGTTGAAATAGAACAGGAAATAGTAACGGTCTGGTTCAAACAAACAACTGTGTCTCAACTGACTGGGGTGATTCACTTCACACCCCCGACAGACTTCTTTCAGAGCTCGGTCGATGAGAGCACTCAGAATATACACCAGGGTGCTTTTAACCACTCTGCTTACTTGGACACCTACCCCGGGCATAAATCCTGCGTCTTCATCACGCCCCCGAGACAGTCCGATGCTCATTGGGTCGCCTGGTGGTTTGTGGGGTGTTTCTACATCCATTGGACTGACCCCCTCCTGAGACGCACAGACGGTAGACAGTTCGGCAAAATCGAGGCCCTCCATGAGCTCCAGAGGCTGGGGATCCCCGAGACTCATTTGGACATCCATCGCTCCGCATGTTGTTTCGTCCTGAGGGACCGGGGTCTGAGGTCTTGGAGGGTAACCGCAGTCAGAGGGTTCCGGAGTGTATACAAAATCTGGGGAATAGAACCAGGGGTGATCCCGGGTTTGAAGAGGCCTGTAGAGCCTGTCGACGTCCGCAGCTTTCGGGTAAGACATTCTCTTTAATTTTAAACCATGAATGAATTGTTGCGCCTTTTATCCTATCTCTTCACTACGTCACGACACACCGCCCTCTTAGAAGAGAGTAGACCCTGAGCCGTCAGACCCCCCTCCAACCCCCCACAGGTCGTCTGTTTTATCATCGTCGTCGTCATTCAAGGGGGATATATAATCCATAATCCAGCATATTCTCCTTCTAACAGAATCCAGTTGTGAACATTTGGTCAAGATGTCAAAACCATCATTTATACAGTTTATGACCTCTTTCAAGAACGGCCAGTCCACGGCGTCAAACATAATTTCAGTAACCTGTTTTTCTGGATCCTCCACAACCCCTTCAATAGGGTTTGTAATCAGGGTACTGCTAAACAAAACCTTACGATCAGTAGTTAGAGATAGACTCTTCACCACTGTACCGTAGTTCTGCAAGCTTTCCCATTCACACCTTTCAAAACTCTGAGTCGGAGACTCCGTTTCGCCTTCTCTTGGACCCTCTTGCAAGCCTTCTAGAGTCTTATCCACAAGCCCCAGGTCTCTCCATGCCATCACCTTCAACCAGTCCTCAAAAGAGTATTCAATCACCGTCTCAAAAGGTTCCAACGTACCCTCCTTCTCTCCCAAAGCAAAAAGCTCCACTCCAACATAGCTGGGATCCCTTTTAAAGCGGTAACCCCGTCGACCCCCCCAGAACAACACCCAGGAGCGTTCAATCTTCAAATTGGTGAGTACAGGAACCCTTGCCCGGGATTGTTTCTTGCGGGGTTTCATGTTGATGTCGCTGGACATGTTGAAGAAGCGGGATGTTTCAGATGCTGAGAATTAAAGAGGTATTGCCTAAAAGCAGCGCGGGGTCTTAAATAGAGAGGAGAGTTTCGGGGCGTTGCCTTCAGAGGGGGGGGGGGGTCTTTATGGGTGGCCTTGTTGTTCAGGGTTTTAGGGGTGTACACTTTCTGACGGATATGACGTAGGAATAATTAAGGAAATAACTCTAAAATCACGCCCCCCAATTATGACGTAGGAATATTAATAAGCTTAGGGCATACGTCATAACAAAATAGGCCGCGCCCAAAAAACCCTACTATCTACTGATGTGCGGTCCTAATTAATCGGCTACGTAAATCATTCCTTTCCGACCGAACCTGTAACGCTCAAATAAATAATCTGTATAATTTATTTAGCCATCTAACTTCAAGTTAACCTGACACTGAGCAGGTTTGATTTTTGTTTGTCCGTGTTCCACCTCGGGGGGTAAATTCAATAAACTATGCGCTAAATAAAAACTGACCTTTAAATAAACAGTATTCATCTATCGAGAATCTATGTTCATGGTTTGTATAGAAGTATTTCCACATATGCATCTGGACACTCGGGCAAGCCAGCTGAGAAGTCGCTCAAGTCGCCGCAGCTAAGTATCGCCTTTTTCTCTCGCGTTTCCTAGTTTAGTTAAGAGTCACATTGATTGTTTACGTGGTTTGTTTAGCTAAGAATGATATATCTTGCACCTGTTTTGTAGTAAGAGCAGCGACTGTTTGTTAGTGAATTTAGCAAGTTACTTAGCACACTCAACACGCCCTGTCTGTAATCAGAAGCTTTACACTGTAGGCTGTGATTATTCGCATGTATCTAGTCAGATGAATGATCTGAAATGCATCAAAAGTCATGGAATGAGAGACTTTCTGGGCGTTGGTGGTATAGTGGTGAGCATAGCTGCCTTCCAAGCAGTTGACCCGGGTTCGATTCCCGGCCAACGCAACGTTTTCTTTCTAGGCTTCCGCCAATAGCCATCATTCAAGCTATTGCGACCCTACTAAGCCTGCACTTATTGCTGTTTTCACTAACACACTTCTGGTGAACCGTTGCGCATGAACAGATGACGAATAAATGGCCTTACACTAGTATCCCACAGCACCAGCTTCGTCTGTAGAAAAACAAAGGTTCCTCTGCCTGCTGCAGGATACCCACATCACACTTGACTCGCAGACCTTTACTGCGCCCTCTTGCTTGACGTGGGCCGTGCTCCCAGAAGCGCTGTAACATACATGTGCACTTGCGTGCAAAAGTATTCGGTATTACATTTATTTGACGTGTTCATTGCTTGAATATACTTTAAAAGCTAATACACTCCTCTCCATGCTCACCAACAACAATGTTGGCGACGATGACGGCTAAAGTAAGGAGAAATAGAAATGCCACTTCCATTCACTCCAATTACTATTGTTGTTATTATTACAAGGGAAAACTATGACCCTTGGTCATCAGTGTCTTGGGCGGACAGTTATGTCATTTAACAACATCCAAGATACCCGAGCCATCAGTCATGGCGGCAGTCAGACACTCATGCAATGTTTGAAGGAGAAAGTGTTCAAATAGAGGAGCGCACAACTCTCTACGTGGCACCGATGTTAACTAGTTTTCACAGAAACCTGTGCTATGTGGCTCGTTGGTCTAGGGGTATGATTCAAAGGGTTCAAATCCCGGACGAGCCCTTTGTTTTAGTCTTCTCTCATTCATTTTCATTTTGACAGGGTACTTTTGCCAACATGAAAAACATTTCCTTCATGTATCATGACTTCATTATGGTAATATCTCATTTCGTATGTTTCCAAATAGGCCTCTTAACAATCATCTACAAGCCTACATATACCAGCATGATTTCATACAATGTGCACGATATGTAGTCCATGTCTGTCTCTCTGTCTCTCTAGATATATGTTTATAATTGAGTTGATGATAGTTGCATCTGTGCGCCAAACTGTGTCTGAGCAGCAGACTGTAACTTGAAATAATTGCATGAAAATGTCTGTATCTTCTTAATTTTATGCAGGTTAGTTCAGCTAGTAAGAAAGGTCACTATCTTTTTTTTATCTTTTTCTGTAACTAAACCATTCAGTCTTTCTACATGATGCCGTAAATCCAACATTTCCCCAATTCGCTCCCTGCGAGAAGACAATGCGGTGTGCAATGAAAGTGATAGCCTGTCACTTGGCACTTCAGTTCTGCGTACCACCAAGTCTTATTAGACTCCTTAGTTCTAACTGCAAGTTCCCTGCCATGTCCATGAAAGGGGATTGAGTCCGTATTGAACCATTATCTAAAACACAAAACTATGAGAAAGCTGGTGCGCATCGCTACCTTCCGAGTAGTGGCCAGTACTACTACTACTAAAGGTAATTATACTAAGGAACGAATGAACGAAAGAGAGAGTATCATTACTCAGTACACTTAGAGGCTATGTGTGTACTAGTTACTTGTTACTTGATTTAAGTCACGAAAAGTCGCATCCAACGTCAGTCCCATCCTATGTAATGTGTGATGTCCAGAGCCGGCCCTAGCCATTTGGGGGCCATATGCGAGATTTGATAGTAGCCCCAGAACCATCCCCCCTCTCGATGAAAAACATTTTAGTGGTGCCCATGTTTATGGCGTATAGAGAATGTTTAGTTAAAACTAAAATAAACACAAACATTTAAATAATGCACATCACAGAACATGTATTGCACTTTAACATACACTGTACTTGTTGAAGAAATTGATGTAATAATCAATACAAATGTAAATAGTGCACTATGCATATTGAAATCAGAGCAATAACTAATAAACTGTTTAGGTAAAATAACATCCACACCAAAAATACTCAATACTGAAAATACTATAGTGCACAAAAAACTGAATTTAAATAATACAATACTATCAAAAATCATTAGCTGACAACTGGCAAACTACTGCAGGACTTAACTACTAGCTGATCATTATCATCATTTGGATGGCAACTGGCAGTAGGCTAGCTAGCAAAGTGAGCTGGATTATTACTTTATAATGATATATAATTTATAAAGACATGTAAATTCCTCACAAAGTTATGACTTAAAGTCCCACTGCTTGGAATTTAGAAAACACAGAACATCACTAAAGTTCCCCTGACATTATCTTTATAAACTCCACCACAATATACATTATATCCATCATATTTACATTACATTTAGCATACATATCCCTGACGCGTGTATTGACCTCACTGGAGACAATATGCTCGAGTCACAGATTAAATGCCCCTCACCCTCTCGGGTTTACATGGTCTTAGTTTATTGCACTAGAGACGAGTTGTTTACCCGCAGCACTGCACAGGGCAAAGGACTGTCTTGTGCATTGCGCCTTGTTTAATACTTTGTTTTAATGATCTTACCGAGTGGTTTTTTACGTCACTGGTGGGGCTACAAAGCCATGAATCGAAGTGTTTTATCAAGTTAGGATTAAAACACGATGTACAGTACTGAACAGTGTACAACAGACCCACAACAATTTAGAGAGCATAATGATAAAGGAAACCACTGATCTGCATTAACCATGAAACGTCCATCAGCAATGTACTTTACCTTGAAACCCACAATAAATGGACCAGACCGTTACCTTGCACTTTTAAAATGCGTCCATTTCCGGAATGTTACATGGATACCATCCTCTCAGACATTAGAATTTGCACGTAAACTGTGGTCTTAGATCGTGGAAAATTGTGCGTGTTTTCAAAATTTCTACGCCATTTACTGGTGTTCTTGGGATGCTCCTTCTGTGTGACCGTATACCTCGAGTAAACGTTTACTCGGTCTGCTTGAGCAAGTGGGTTGAAATGACGTGTGTAAGCCGAAAGCCAGTAATGTATTTTGATACGAGACATTACAGCTTTCATGACCAGGGGCGCAGCCAGGATTTCAGGGCCCCATGAAAGTAAAAAAGGTAGTTACTGAAGTGTGACCCATCGGGAGGATAGCTAAACCCGGGGGTTATGGCTGTGAGGAGAGGTTGAGGGGTGGATGAGGAAGCTCGCCACTTGATAGGTCCGGTCGTTGAGGTAGGAGGAGAAACAAGTGAGAGCAGTCCCAGAGATTCCAAGGTCAGCGAGGCAGGAGAGGAGGATGGAGTGATCGACGGTGTCAAATGTTGCGGAGAGACCAAGGAGGATGAGGATTGAGGAGAGGGAGGCTGCCCGAGCACAGTTGAGGGAGTCAGTGACTGCCAGGACAGCAGTCTCAGTGGTGTGAGCGGTGTTTGGAAGGCGGATTGCAGAGGATCAAGAAGTGAGAGATGGGAAAGGAATGCAGAGAGCTGACAGTGGACCGCACGCTCGAGGGTCTTTGAGAGGAAGGGGAGTAGGGCGACAGGGCAGAGACAGGTGCCTCTGAGGAGAGGTGGGGTCAAGGGTAGGTTTCTTGAGGAGTGGGATGACCGCAGCTTGTTTAAATGCAAGAGGGGAAACAGCCAGAGAGGAGTGAGGAGTTGAGGAGGGAGGAGAAGAAGGGGAGTTGAAATGGAGCAGACGCTTGCAGGAGGCGAGTAGAGAGAGGGTCCAGGGGACATATTATGGGTTTGTGACCTAGGAGGAGAGAGGAAAGTTCAGAGTCTGAGAGAGGAGAGAATGAAGAAATGGAAGCTTGATCGGTGGGAGACTTGGGCAGGGTGGGAGTGGAGAGGAGACTGTTGAAGAGCTTGTGGATGTCTGTGATCTTGTAGAAGAATGAGGCAAAATGATGAGGTGAGATGAGATGAGGGAGGAGGGGGGAGAAGAGAGAGAAGGTGGAGTAAAGCTTGCGGGGGTTGTGGACAGTGGATTCAAAGAATGACTGGAAGTAAGACTGAGGTGAGCGAGGAGGGGAATGTGGGCAGTAGAGAGTGGTAGAGTGCGAGGGTCGCTGGGAGTTTGGATCTCTTCCACTTGTGCTCAGTGGTGCGCAGACTGGATCAGGTTGAGCGGAGAACAGAAGAGATCCAAGGCTGAGGAGGGGAGGGACGGACAGAACGAGACGGTGTAAATGAAGAACTTTTTCCTGAAATCAGGAGCGATTCAAACTTCCGGTTTGAAATAGCTGTAGAACTGTCGCTATTTCGGTTGGAATTTCATGAATAAATTAATATAGGGACAACCTATGGACTGCCTACAAGACGCACAATCCCAAGAAAAAGGGAGCAAAGTCGATCCACGAATTGTTTATGAAGGCAAAATAAAAATAGGCAATTAACCAATCGTGAAGCATGAACCAAATTCCAAAGTACAACAACCCTGCTAGCACATTGCCTCAATGCTGTAGCAATATAAATTATATTGCTACAATGTTATTGGCAATGTTGTGTGTTAGCAGGGAATACCTGTACAGTTTTTTTCCAACAATCTGCAAAGTTAAATACTGGTGCTGAAAAATTAGGTACTAATAAAACAGAAGTATTTGGCACACACAAGTAATGTGTGTTGGTTCGGCAGTTACTGCTCTCAGGAAGGTAATGTGACTGCCTCCCGTCTCCCCAAAGCTCCCGTCATTGATGAAGCAGGCGTGACCGCACCTTCCCAAGCTCTTCACTATGACTTCACATCTTGTCGCTATTAAAATCTAGGATGTGTCACAGAGTGGAAGTTATACAGTACCACTGGGGGGTAAAACTTATGGAAGCACGACTACACCACCTAGCGGTTGTCTACAGCCGCTAGGACCCATTGGGAGGTTGTCGATTGCCCAAATATGCCCATTTTGCATTTACTACCTCTCAATTCTCCCTTCGATTTAGGTTATTTAAATTGGGGAATCTCAAGCCAGGAGCACACCACAGACCACACAAGACAGGTATACAATTAACTGGATTATAAATCTCTAATATAAAATCCATCAGACTTCCTCTTTATGTTAAAAAGACAAAAAAGTTCAAACTAAAAAATGCATTCGTGGAGGGTTCTGTTGGTCTCCTCCGGCAGCACCAGGAGCTGGAATGGGGCAGGCAATAGTCCACGTGTCCTAGTACAAAGTAATGAGGGGCTCCGACAAAAATTCAGCTTCTGCTCTGGTCCGGGTTTGGCAATACAAAGAAATTACAATGTCCATGTACAGTCCAAGAAAACAATGGCCGAGTTGAAAAAAAAAAAAAACAGGTTGTTCGTTGTTATCCTTTGAAACACTACTGTAGTTCAAAAAGCCTGTACGCTATCCCTTCTCTGGATACTCTCGCTAGCGTTGCAGAGGTCGCCTCAGCTCTCCTCTGGGTCTCTTAGCCCTTTCCGTTACTTGTCCATCAAGTCCTTCGTTCGCCTTTGGCTCCACGTTTCGTTCCCGTTGCTCTGCAATCCCGTCCCCCCCAGCTCCACCCCGGGAGCATTTTATCTCCAGCCTAACAGGTGCTCCTCATGGTCAATTATTGAATTTCGTAGAACCTGGCGAATAAGCGGGTACTCTCATGAATGCGTGATTAGCCATGTGTATATTTAAATCAATCAATCGTAAATAAAACTCGTGCATTTCCGTGAAGTGAAGCGGGACATTCAAAGTAAACAAACGTGATTTTAATGGGAATAATGTGATAATATAAGAGGTTTAAAGTGAATTAATAAAACAAAACAAAAAGCAATAAAAAACACACAAAACAAATACCAAAATAGGCTAACGCCCATTGCTAGTGATGCAGTAAAGGGACACTGTTTGGAATGAATGAGAATTGTGCATTCTTACCGATGCCCCACAACGATCACACCTTTTGATCGATCAGCTATTTAACTCTTTCATCAACCTCCATTACCTATAACATAATTTTGAGAAATGTACTTTTTCTTTCAAGTGTGCTGCAGGAAACATCCACTTATTTATAATTCGTTTTATGACACTTGTTTGCTGCAAGAAAGGCAAGGCGGTAAGGCTGTAGAACACTGCTACATTATGCATCTTGCACTATGGTGTCTGTAATATAGTTTTTTCGTGCAATACTAATTTATATTGTATTCATAATTCGATTTGTCACTTGTTTCTTGCATACTGTTTTTATTTTGTGTGGTTTTTTATTGTTTCAAAAGTAAAGAAAATCTAAGACATGAAGCTATGCAGTTTCTGTGTGAGTGTATGAACACAATGATCGGTGGTGGAATTGGCTGCGATGCCAGGGGCACCAGCTAAAATCTTGCCTAGGGCATCAAATTGGTCAGGGCCGGCCCAGGGCGGAATGACTGATGTGCGGTCCTAATTAATCGGCTACGTAAATCATTCCTTTCCGACCGAACCTGTAACGCTCAAATAATTAATCTGTATAATTTAAATCTATAATCTCTATGAATTATTCCTCGCAGAAAAGCTACTGGGTCTGGATCACTACTGGATCTGTTAGGAACGGCGCCGTCATTGTTGGGGGACACAGTCAGCTGTCATTTAACTGGGCAGATGAAATACAGTCAGATTGTTAGCCATCTAACTTCAAGTTAACCTGACAGGGAGCAGGTTTGAGATGCTGGAAATGCTGCTCTGGAAACATAGCTGGCTGAACTTTAAACTCGCTACGGAGAATGGAAAATCCCGAGTTAATGCCAAGTTATCCTGAAACTTAGCCGGCTAACCTACTTATCCAAGTAGGAAGAACACACCCAGGTGCCTATATGTTGTTGGTTTCTTTACAATGCTTGTGTAACTTAATAATATATATACTTTTCCTTGTGCAGAAAACATATCGGCACAATTCGAACTTGTGCAAGTTTTATTGTAGAATACTACTACTAATAATAATAATTACAATTATTATGATAATAAACACGAAACAGAGACTGATTAGCATACGTTGAGGTTATCAACAAAGCTATTAACTCTTTACCATAATGCATTTTTACTATTAAGTTGTATCTGAAGCATATCATCTTTCGTGAAACTTGATTTGATTATGTACTTACCCAGCGTTACTTTTAACTTTTCTGTATGTGCACATATTCCTGTTATCCACAAACCACTGTAGTTATTTAAAGCAACTAAACGCAATAACTTCATCGTCACTCTTGTAACATTAAAACCCAATATTCACTGGCGCTGTTTAAACTGTGAATAACTAGGTGAGTGCATGTTTTTTCAGACAATGGCCAATTCTACCTGTTCACCAAAAGCAAGCATGTGCAAATATGTACATTTATTATTTGGACCTTATTATATTAAACCTATTGTAAAATAAAATACAATATTAGTAAAGGCAAATACACTCACCTAAAGGATTATTAGATACACCTGTTCAATTTCTCATTAATGCAATTATCTAACCAACCAATCACATGGCAGTTGCTTCAATGCATTTAGGGGTGTGGTCCTGGTCAAGACAATCTCCTGAACTCCAAACTGGATGTCTGAATGGGAAAGAAAGGTGATTTAAGCAATTTTGAGCGTGGCATGGTTGTTGGTGCCAGACGGGCCGGTCTGAGTATTTCACAATCTGCTCAGTTACTGGGATTTTCACGCACAACCATTTCTAGGGTTTACAAAAAATGGTGTGAAAAGGGAAAAACATCCAGTATGCGGCAGTCCTGTGGGCGAAAATGCCTTGTTGATGCTAGAGGTCAGAGGAGAATGGGCCGACTGATTCAAGCTGATAGAAGAGCAACTTTGACTGAAATAACCACTCGTTACAACCGAGGTATGCAGCAAGGCATTTGTGAAGCCACAACACGTACAACCTTGAGGCGGATGGGCTACAACAGCAGAAGACCCCACCGGGTACCACTCATCTCCACTACAGATAGGAAAAAGAGGCTACAATTTGCACAAGCTCACCAAAATTGGACAGTTGAAGACTGGAAAAATGTTGCCTGGTCTGATGAGTCTCGATTTCTGTTGAGACATTCAGATGGTAGAGTCAGAATTTGGCGTAAACAGAATGAGAACATGGATCCATCATGCCTTGTTACCACTGTGCAGGCTGGTGGTGGTGGTGTAATGGTGTGGGGGATGTTTTCTTGGCACACTTTAGGCCCCTTAGTGCCAATTGGGCATCGTTTAAATGCCACGGCCTACCTGAGCATTGTTTCTGACCATGTCCATCCCTTTATGACCACCATGTACCCATCCTCTGATGGCTACTTCCAGCAGGATAATGCACCATGTCACAAAGGTCGAATCATTTCAAATTGGTTTCTTGAACATGACAATGAGTTCACTGTACTAAACTGGCCCCCACAGTCACCAGATCTCGACCCCAATTGAGCATCTTTGGGATGTGGTGGAACGGGAGCTTCGTGCCCTGGATGTGCATCCCACAAATCTCGATCAACTGCAAGATGCTATCCTATCAATATGGGCCAACATTTCTAAAGAATGCTTTCAGCACCTTGTTGAATCAATGCCACGTAGAATTAAGGCAGTTCTGAAGGCGAAAGGGGGTAAAACACAGTATTAGTATGGTGTTCCTAATAATCCTTTAGGTGAGTGTATAAGCGGAATATATTTGTTATAAATACAGCAAATATAGTTTTATATTCACTGTATTTTCCATTTCATGGGATTCCAGAATAATTTCTGTATCAAATTTAAACTACTGAGATATCATATTAAAGATATAGGAAAGACCAAACATATGTGCAGTGTCCGGTTTTCTTTGTTTTCTTTCTTTCTGTAATTTCTGCTTTAAGTTTAACTTGGTATTCACGTCATGCCATGTGTTCTGTGTCATGCTCACTGTCACTATCTCTTTAGCATTCTGTTTAACTTCTTCATCACGTCAATGCTTCAGTTGCCCATTCATTAACCTAATGGTCACTAGCAAAACATCACCATAGTTCCCAATATTTTTCCTTGACGTCCTGTGTTAACTGAAGTTTAAGGACCTCGTGGCGCAACGGTAGCGCGTCTGACTCCAGATCAGAAGGTTGTGTGTTCAAATCACGTCGGGGTCAGTCTTTTACTCAACATTCCCTGTAATATCACTCAATAATTCCTGCTCTGGAGAGTGTTATTAATATCCTAGAATGCAAACGTTGTTAGTCTAAGTAACATGCATCTACACCCGATGGGATGCATAAAAGTCAGTCTGGTCTCCTGCACGTTGAAATTATATTTGATTTTAAGAATCCGTATCGTTTGTTATATTTTAATCTGCCTTGTTATAGGCTATTAACAGTGGACTGTCACAATCCGTGTTTTATTCACCTGCTGTATAGCTCCCTTTTATGTATTTCTTGTGCTTTCGATTACCGCCTACCCTATACTGTCTCACTTTCTGATCCCTGGTCGACACAAATCATACACTAATAAAAACGTATAGAAATACTTTAGATAACATCAACACTACTAGGTAATAATAGTAGATGGGATTCAATGTTCATTTCTCGGTTCATGTTTGAGCGATTCCGAGGCCTCGCTAAGGTGCCTTTTAGTGATGCGCTAAGGTCGCTGCACTGTGGCGCGGCACACCGACCCCCCAGGATGTTGCCATATTATTAGGAATATTATTAGGGTTCCACTGTACAAAATCTGCTGCCGTGCTCGGCATTACCAGCAGCTTATCCAGACGGAGGCGCCGGGTGTCACAGAGAGATGCAGGTCGGTGCTGCTAGTGGAGCGAGTCACTCATACTTTGACAATCACTCTTTGGGTGCATCGGGGTGTGTATATTGAAGTCACTAGACTTTCATTGACGTACACGGAGTAGCCTACACAGCATCACCTGAGTTTGCGCCTGTAGAAAAGCCTGGCTGAATTTCTGCCAGCCCCAGCTCCTCTAGTCCAATAGTGCTATTAGTCAGCAACATTAGATGGCAGTCACACACAAGGTGCTTGAACTTGAGACTGAGAAAGTTTCCAGCTGTTGGAGCGCACCGCTTTCTACGTGGCACTAGTGTAAAGATGTCACTAATGTAAGTTTGTTCGAGATATGATTCTCTCTTAGAGTGCGAGAGGTCCTGGTTTAAAATGCCTTTCTTTTACGGTTTTCTTAATTTCTCATCAGCATTTTATTATGGTATTACCCCTTTTCTGTAAAGATTAGTTTATAATACACATGCATATACTACATATACTATTATTAAACATTATTATTATTTTTATTTCTTGGCAGACGCCCTTATGCAGGGCGACTTGCAACATAAGTGCAAGAATACAGTTAAGTACAAGGCATCAAACATTACAAATTCAAATTTACATTAAACAAAGCAATTCAAGATAATACATTTTACAACTTCCAATGTATACAGTTAAGTACAGTAAGTGCAGTCATACATTGTGAAAAGTAAAGCTAAGTGCCGTCAAGATGTACGACAATTGTCGAAATCATGTATTTGGCCAGTGAATAAGATCTCTTCTCCTCTCATCAGCATTTTATTATGGTATTACCCCTTTTCTGTAAAGATTAGTTTATAATACACATGCATATACTACATATACTATTATCATTTAAAATATTGTAGACAGACGCCATCCGACTGTCTATCCGTCTATTTTTAAATCCATCTAGTTTTGTCCATTTGTCCAAAATGTGGCTAGAGACAGTGGCTTGCTTTCTACCTAGTTCCCCCAGTAAAAGCCATTAACCACTGAAGAAACTCAATTCATTTCTGACAGTCATTTAAGGTAAGGTACATCCTTGCCATTCTTAACAATGACTGTGATGTCATCTACGTAAGCCACCGCTTTGAAAAGTTTCATTAATACACCAGGAACAATCAGCCCAAATAGTCTGTAGGTTATGTAAATGCATCACTACCAGCAGGTGACACACACACACACACACACACACACTTTTTTCTCGAGTTTGTTTTTCCATTCCAATGGGTGTCCAAGTTACTCCAACAGTCCAAGTTACACTGTCAATCAAATACATCATTGTCCGTGTTCCACCTTGGTGGGTAAATTCAATAAACTATGCGCTAAATAAAAACTGGCCTTTAAATAAACAGTATTCATCTATCGAGAATCTATGTTCATGGTTTGTATAGAAGTATTTCCAAATATGCATCTGGACACTCGGGCAAGCCAGCTGAGAAGTCGCTCAAGTCGCCGCAGCTAAGTATCGCCTTTTTCTCTCGCGTTTCCTAGTTTAGTTAAGAGTTACATTGATTGTTTACGTGGTTTGTTTAGCTAAGAATGATATATCTTGCACCTGTTTTGTAGTAAGAGCAGCGACTGTTTGTTAGTGAATTTAGCAAGTTACTTAGCACACTCAACACGCCCTGTCTGTAATCAGAAGCTTTACACTGTAGGCTGTGATTATTCGCATGTATCTAGTCAGATGAATGATCTGAAATGCATCAAGACTTTCTGGGCGTTGGTGGTATAGTGGTGAGCATAGCTGCCTTCCAAGCAATTGACCCGGGTTCGATTCCCGGCCAACGCAACGTTTTCTTTCTAGGCTTCCGCCATCACACTTGTGATGCTTCGGGGGAGTTCGACACCATTCAAGCTATTGCGACCCTACTAAGCCTGCACTTACCGCTGTTTTCACTAACACACTTCGGGTGAACCGTTGCGCATGAACAGATGACGAATAAATGGCCTTACACTAGTATCCCACAGCACCAGCTTCGTCTGTAGAAAAACAAAGGTTCCTCTCCCTGCTGCAGGATACCCACATCACACTTGACTCGCAGACCTTTACTGCGCCCTCTTGCTTCACGTGGGCCGTGCTCCCAGAAGCGCTGTAACATACATGTGCACTTGCGTGCAAAAGTATTCGGTATTACATTTATTTGACGTGTTCATTGCTTGAATATACTTTAAAAGCTAATACACTCCTCTCCATGCTCACCAACAACAATGTTGGCGACGATGACGGCTAAAGTAAGGAGAAATAGAAATGCCACTTCCATTCACTCCAATTACTATTGTTGTTATTATTACAAGGGAAAACTATGACCCTTGGTCATCAGTGTCTTGGGCGGACAGTTATGTCATTTAACAACATCCAAGATACCCGAGCCATCGGTCAGTCAGCACCGCTAGATGGCGGCAGTCAGACACTCATGCAATGTTTGAAGGAGAAAGTGTTCAAATAGAGGAGCGCACAACTCTCTACGTGGCACCGATGTTAACTAGTTTTCACAGAAACCTGTGCTATGTGGCTCGTTGGTCTAGGGGTATGATTCAAAGGGTTCAAATCCCGGACGAGCCCTTTGTTTTAGTCTTCTCTCATTCATTTTCATTTTGACAGGGTACTTTTGCCAACATGAAAAACATTTCCTTCATGTATCATGACTTCATTATGGTAATATCTCATTTCGTATGTTTCCAAATAGGCCTCTTAACAATCATCTACAAGCCTACATATACCAGCATGATTTCATACAATGTGCACGATATGTAGTCCATGTCTGTCTCTCTGTCTCTCTAGATATATGTTTATAATTGAGTTGATGATAGTTGCATCTGTGCGCCAAACTGTGTCTGAGCAGCAGACTGTAACTTGAAATAATTGCATGAAAATGTCTGTATCTTCTTAATTTTATGCAGGTTAGTTCAGCTAGTAAGAAAGGTCACTATCTTTTTTTTATCTTTTTCTGTAACTAAACCATTCAGTCTTTCTACATGATGCCATAAATCCAACATTTCCCCAATTCGCTCCCTGCGAGAAGACAATGCGGTGTGCAATGAAAGTGATAGCCTGTCACTTGGCACTTCAGTTCTGCGTACCACCAAGTCTTATTAGACTCCTTAGTTCTAACTGCAAGTTCCCTGCCATGTCCATGAAAGGGGATTGAGTCCGTATTGAACCATTATCTAAAACACAAAACTATGAGAAAGCTTTCGTGATCTATTGGTGCGCATCGCTACCTTCCGAGTAGTGGCCAGTACTACTACTACTAAAGGTAATTATACTAAGGAACGAATGAACGAAAGAGAGAGTATCATTACTCAGTACACTTAGAGGCTATGTGTGTACTAGTAACTTGTTACTTGATTTAAGTCACGAAAAGTACCATCCAACGTCAGCCCCATCCTATGTAATGTGTGATGTCCAGAGCCGGCCCTAGCCATTTGGGGGCCATATGCGAGATTTGATAGTAGCCCCAGAACCATCCCCCCTCTCGATGAAAAAAATTTTAGTGGTGCCCATGTTTATGGCGTATAGAGAATGTTTAGTTAAAACTAAAATAAACACAAACATTTAAATAATGCACATCACAGAACATGTATTGCACTTTAACATACACTGTACTTGTTGAAGAAATTGATGTAATAATCAATACAAATGTAAATAGTGCACTATGCATATTGAAATCAGAGCAATAACTAATAAACTGTTTAGGTAAAATAACATCCACACCAAAAATACTCAATACTGAAAATACTATAGTGCACAAAAAACTGAATTTAAATAATACAATTCTATCAAAAATCATTAGCTGACAACTGGCAAACTACTGCAGTACTTAACTACTAGCTGATCATTATCATCATTTGGATGGCAACTGGCAGTAGGCTAGCTAGCAAAGTGAGCTGGATTATTACTTTATAATGATATATAATTTATAAAGACATGTAAATTCCTCACAAAGTTATGACTTAAAGTCCCACTGCTTGGAATTTAGAAAACACAGAACATCACTAAAGTTCCCCTGACATTATCTTTATAAACTCCACCACAATATACATTATATCCATCATATTTACATTACATTTAGCATACATATCCCTGACGCGTGTATTGACCTCACTGGAGACAATATGCTCGAGTCACAGATTAAATGCCCCTCTCCCTCTCGGGTTTACATGGTCTTAGTTTATTGCACTAGAGACGAGTTGTTTACCCGCAGCACTGCACAGGGCAAAGGACTGTCTTGTGCATTGCGCCTTGTTTAATACTTTGTTTTAATGATCTTACCGAGTGGTTTTTTACGTCACTGGTGGGGCTACAAAGCCATGAATCGAAGTGTTTTATCAAGTTAGGATTAAAACACGATGTACAGTACTGAACAGTGTACAACAGACCCACAACAATTTAGAGAGCATAATGATAAAGGAAACCACTGATCCGCATTAACCATGAAACGTCCATCAGCAATGTACTTTACCTTGAAACCCACAATAAATGGACCAGACCGTTACCTTGCACTTTTAAAATGCGTCCATTTCGGGAATGTTACATGGATACCATCATCTCAGACATTAGATTTTGCACGTAAACTGTGGGCTTAGATCGTGGAAAATTGTGCAAGTTTTCAAAATTTCTACGCCATTTACTGGTGTTCTTGGGATGCTCCTTCTGTGTGACCGTATACCTCGAGTAAACGTTTACTGCTTGAGCAAGTGGGTTGAAATGACGTGTGTAAGCCGAAAGCCAGTAATGTATTTTGATACCAGACATTACAGCTTTCATGACCAGGGGAGCAGCGAGGATTTCAGGGCCCCATGAAAGTAAAAAAGGTAGTTACCGAAATGTGACCCATCGGGAGGATAGCTAAACCCGGGGGTTATGCCTGTGAGGAGAGGTTGAGGGGTGGATGAGGAAGCTCGCCACTTGATAGGTCCGGTCGTTGAGGTAGGAGGAGAAACAAGTGAGAGCAGTCCCAGAGATTCCAAGGTCAGCGAGGCAGGAGAGGAGGATGGAGTGATCGACGGTGTCAAATGTTGCGGAGAGACCAAGGAGGATGAGGATTGAGGAGAGGGAGGCTGCCCGAGCACAGTTGAGGGAGTCAGTGACTGCCAGGACAGCAGTCTCAGTGGTGTGAGCGGTGTTTGGAAGGCGGATTGCAGAGGATCAAGAAGTGAGAGATGGGAAAGGAATGCAGAGAGCTGACAGTGGACCGCACGCTCGAGGGTCTTTGAGAGGAAGGGGAGTAGGGCGACAGGGCAGAGACAGGTGCCTCTGAGGAGAGGTGGGGTCAAGGGTAGGTTTCTTGAGGAGTGGGATGACCGCAGCTTGTTTAAATGCAAGAGGGGAAACAGCCAGAGAGGAGTGAGGAGTTGAGGAGGGAGGAGAAGAAGGGGAGTTGAAATGGAGCAGACGCTTGCAGGAGGCGAGTAGAGAGAGGGTCCAGGGGACATATTATGGGTTTGTGACCTAGGAGGAGAGAGGAAAGTTCAGAGTCTGAGAGAGGAGAGAATGAAGAAATGGAAGCTTGATCGGTGGGAGACTTGGGCAGGGTGGGAGTGGAGAGGAGACTGTTGAAGAGCTTGTGGATGTCTGTGATCTTGTAGAAGAATGAGGCAAAATGATGAGGTGAGATGAGATGAGGGAGGAGGGGGGAGATGAGAGAGAAGGTGGAGTAAAGCTTGCAGGGGTTGTGGACAGTGGATTCAAAGAATGACTGGAAGTAAGACTGAGGTGAGCGAGGAGGGGAATGTGGGCAGTAGAGAGTGGTAGAGTGCGAGGGTCGCTGGGAGTTTGGATCTCTTCCACTTGTGCTCAGTGGTGCGCAGACTGGATCAGGTTGAGCGGAGAACAGAAGAGATCCAAGGCTGAGGAGGGGAGGGACGGACAGAACGAGACGGTGTAAATGAAGAACTTTTTCCTGAAATCAGGAGCGATTCAAACTTCCGGTTTGAAATAGCTGTAGAACTGTCGCTATTTCGGTTGGAATTTCATGAATAAATTAATATAGGGACAACCTATGGACTGCCTACAAGACGCACAATCCCAAGAAAAAGGGAGCAAAGTCGATCCACGAATTGTTTATGAAGGCAAAAAAAAAATAGGCAATTAACCAATCGTGAAGCATGAACCGATTCCAAAGTACAACAACCCTGCTAGCACATTGCCTCAATGCTGTAGCAATATAAATTATATTGCTACAATGTTATTGGCAATGTTGTGTGTTAGCAGGGAATACCTGTACAGTTTTTTTCCAACAATCTGCAAAGTTAAATACTGGTGCTGAAAAATTAGGTACTAATAAAACAGAAGTATTTGGCACACACAAGTAATGTGTGTTGGTTCGGCAGTTACTGCTCTCAGGAAGGTAATGTGACTGCCTCCCGTCTCCCCAAAGCTCCCGTCATTGATGAAGCAGGCGTGACCGCACCTTCCCAAGCTCTTCACTATGACTTCACATCTTGTCGCTATTAAAATCTAGGATGTGTCACAGAGTGGAAGTTATACAGTACCACTGGGGGGTAAAACTTATGGAAGCACGACTACACCACCTAGCGGTTGTCTACAGCCGCTAGGACCCATTGGGAGGTTGTCGATTGCCCAAATATGCCCATTTTGCATTTACTACCTCTCAATTCTCCCTTCGATTTAGGTTATTTAAATTGGGGAATCTCAAGCCAGGAGCACACCACAGACCACACAAGACAGGTATACAATTAACTGGATTACAAATCTCTAATATAAAATCCATCAGACTTCCTCTTTATGTTAAAAAGACAAAAAAGTTCAAACTAAAAAATGCATTCGTGGAGGGTTCTGTTGGTCTCCTCCGGCAGTACCAGGAGCTGGAATGGGGCAGGCAATAGTCCACGTGTCCTAGTACAAAGTAATGAGGGGCTCCGACAAAAATTCAGCTTCTGCTCTGGTCCGGGTTTGGCAATACAAAGAAATTACAATGTCCATGTACAGTCCAAGAAAACAATGGCCGAGTAAAAAAAAAAAAAAACAGGTTGTTTGTTGTTATCCTTTGAAACACTACTGTAGTTCAAAAAGCCTGTACGCTATCCCTTCTCTGGATACTCTCGCTAGCGTTGCAGAGGTCGCCTCAGCTCTCCTCTGGGTCTCCTAGCCCTATCCGTTACTTGTCCATCAAGTCCTTCGTTCGCCTTTGGCTCCACGTTTCGTTCCCGTTGCTCTGCAATCCCGTCCCCCCCAGCTCCACCCCGGGAGCATTTTATCTCCAGCCTAACAGGTGCTCCTCATGGTCAATTATTGAATTTCGTAGAACCTGGCGAATAAGCGGGTACTCTCATGAATGCGTGATTAGCCATGTGTATATTTAAATCAATCAATCGTAAATAAAACTCGTGCATTTCGTGAAGTGGGGCGGGACATTCAAAGTAAACAAACGTGATTTTAATGGGAATAATGTGATAATATAAGAGGTTAAAAGTGAATTAATAAAACAAAACAAAAAGCAATCAAAAACACACAAAACAAATACCAAAATAGGCTAACGCCCATTGCTAGTGATGCAGTAAAGGGACACTGTTTGGAATGAATGAGAATTGTGCATTCTTACCGATGCCCCACAACGATCACACCTTTTGATCGATCAGCTATTTAACTCTTTCATCAACCTCCATTACCTATAACTTAATTCTGAGAAATATACCTTTTCTTTCAAGTGTGCTGCAGGAAACATCCACTTATTTATAATTCGTTTTATGTCACTTGTTTGCTGCAAGAAAGGCAAGGCGGTAAGGCTGTAGAACACTGCTACATTATGCATCTTGCACTATGGTGTCGGTAATATAGTTTTTTCGTGCAATACTTATTTATATTGTATTCATAATTCGTTTTGTCACTTGTTTCTTGCATACTGTTTTTATTTTGTGTGTTTTTTTCTTGTTTCAAACATAAAGAAAATCTAAGACATGAAGCTATGCAGTTTCTGTGTAAGTGTATGAACACAATGATCGGTGGTGGAATTGGCTGCGATGCAAGGGGACCAGCTAAAATCTTGCCTAGGGCATCAAATTGGTCAGGGCCGGCCCAGGGCGGAATGACTGATGTGAGTAGATAGTAGGTTTTTTTGGGCGCGGCCTATTTTGTTATGACGTATGCCCTAAGCTTATTAATATTCCTACGTCATAATCGGGGGGCGTGATTTTAGAGTTATTTCCTTAATTATTCCTACGTCATATCCGTCAGAAAGTGTACACCCCTAAAACCCTGAACAACAAGGCCCCCCATAACCGGTTGTTCTTGTTGGTCAACTGTAGAGTGTGAATGGGTCGGCTCTTCCTGTAGCGGTTGGGGGTCTTTTTTAAATATACATGTAAGGGGCCCAGGTCTTAACAATGCCATTTTGAATAGTGCGTTTATCATATTCACACTGTCTCTGTCTCTGTCTCTGTCTGTCTCTCTCTCTCTGTCTCTCTCGCCCAAGCATTTTATAAGATCAACAAGTTCTGTTGTCTGTAATGGTCCCAGGTCTTAACAATGCCATTTTGAATAGTGCGTTTATCATATTCACACTGGCTCTGTCTCTGTCTGTCTCTATATCTCTCTCTCTCGCCCAATCATTTTATAAGATCAACAAGTTCTGTTGTCTGTAATGGTCACAGGTCCTAACAATTCCTGTTATGCATAGGGTACTTATGTTAACCCCAATGTATATGGCTCTGTCTCTCCCCTCAAATTTAATTAAAAATAAAATTAAAAAAAAGAGGGTGTGTGTGTGTGTGGGTGTTTGTGGGTATAGGTTAATTGTATTTGTAAAAAAAAAAAAAAAAAAAAAAAAAGCTGTGGTTATATTTTATCTCACACATAATGTGTTCATTCGTTTTACTTAAATACATTCTAGGGTCTTAAAGCTCATAAGAGGTAGACTTAAGATAAGGATATGTTTTTAAGGTATTTTAGCAGGCTCAATCCCTGATGATAAGGAATCATTTAAAAAATAAAAACAACTGATCACTCAATGCTAAATAGATCACAACACTCAAGGCTAAATCACTCACACCACGGGGGACGGGGGTGGGCTCAGACAAACGTAGGCATGGCGTGTGGTCTCAAAACATTCAGAATACTTTTAAACTATATAATTTATAAGCTTTGTAAAATAAACCCAAATATCTCTTTTGTGGGGATAAACGCTGTTCTGAGTAGTTTGTGACTTGTTTAATACCAAACAAAGCATCGCTATTAAAAAAAAAAAAAAAAAAAAAAAAAACACTGTAAAAGCGCTACTTATTTTAGATCTTTATAGTTATTTTCTTGGCTCAGGTTGTTTTTTAGCGCGTATAAAGGCCTGAAATATTCTTAGTGTTTATTGACTATAGGTCTTGATGCTTAAAAATGTTTTTTTGAGAGACCAAAAGGTTCTAATAAAAGTTTAGAGTAGAGAGGAGAGAGATCGTCGCCATCTTGGTTTCTATTTGAAATTGATGCAGGGTCATTTTATTGGTTGGTTTTGATATGTTAATTGATAACAGGACGGCACAAAGGCCAGCCCAGAACAATGCCTTACAAGCAGATCCGGCATCCGGCCATCAGTATAAGTATGAAGGTCTGGTCTTCAGCTCGACAGACTCATACTGACCTTTCGATTTAAGCCTAAAGATCAACAATGTCCGGAAACAACATCAACGACTTCGATTTAAACGAGTTTTTAGGTAAGTCTTCAGATTATTTTCATTGACTCAGAGCGTGGGCATGTATTGTAAATAAGGTTATAACATCTGTTTTAAGTTCTGTAAAATTATTTTTCAGCCAGTCAACAGGAGTTAATTCCCAACGCTGAGGAGATCATCTGGAACAACGACGGTAAGATTTTTGTGTTTGCGCTCAAGGGTTCTTATGTATGGGTGTGTGGTTGTGTTTTGAAGCGGCTCAATAGAGTTATGAAAACGTTTTAATATATATTAATGGCGGTCTCTTTAATTACACAGAAACTATCGAAAGGCCTGTGATTAATGTCTCCGAGGATCAACCAAGAGAAGTGGTTGTCCCTAGACAGGCTGTCTGCCGACCGGGTAAGAACTAAACCCCTGTTTGTTTGTATAACGTTTCGGTAAGATGTTTGAGGCCCGTTTTGTTAATTTAAAAAAATATCCTTTCTAACAGTATTAAGAAACGTGGTTCGAGACAACGAAAGGCCTTCCACATCGAGGGATTGTTTCGTTTTACCTTCGAGAACCGTAACCTTTCAAGAATCTGAAAGGCCGTCAGCCCCTGTATCTGATAGCGGTGAGTATATATCTGCCGCTTGTAAGAGGTTAAAGCTTTTTATAAAGAGGGGTGGTTAAAGGTTAAACATGTCTCTTACCTTCACAGAAGTGCAAAAAGCTAAATCAGCTGAAAAACATAAGAAACGATTATTCTTTGGAGGTAAGTAAGATCTTTCAAACTTTAATGTTTTTAAAAGGGTTTTGTTTGCCCGTTGAGGGCTAATATTTAAGCGAGGGGTGTCCATTTCCTGTAGGTCTTGGGGGTTCTGGGAAAGATCTTTAGAAGTCCGGACAGGTCTAGGCTTGTTTCTGGGGCATGTGTTTAGAAATGACCGATTGCCCGACCGTCTGGTTAGGAAGTAAAGCTGTCCGAAAGGTTTTAGTAAGTTGTTTGGCTTATCTCCCGCAATTATACTTCTGTTTTAAAGTGGCTGTAGGAAAAGGCTTGAAGGTGTTCATTGTATTTAATATTTAAACAGATCGTGAAAACGTTTGTGAAACAGGAAGTCCCGGGATCAGGAAGCGTTTACACTTGGAAGGTTCGTTTAAAAATGAAATGTGGTGTGTGTGTGTATAAAAAGTGTTTTATTAACAATATTACATTTAAGAAACAGTTTATTTACAGAGGCTTCTCTGTTTTACATTTATTATCAAGTCCTAATAAATATATTGTCTGTAAATAATAAGGCGTTGTAGTGAATGTCTAAGCCTATTTTCAAAGGTCTAAAAAAGCTAAAGGTTTTGAAGGTCCTGGACATGTTGTTTTAAGTTTGATTTCTGTCGCCGTTTAAAGATGTAAATGTAATGTATATTTTTATTCTTCCCAAGACTCTTGGGATAGTCATTCTGTGGATGAGCTATTGAGGACAATTACCCCGTCTAAGTGGGATCAAACATCTTCCCCGGAGAGATCACCGAGAGGATCCCCCACGGTGGTCTTGGAGACCCCCCAACATCTACTCAGGCCACAGCCTTCTGGGGGTAATTCAACAATCCAGATTCAGCCCGCCGCATTGTCGGGCGGAACAAATACAGGCAACCAACAACCTCAGGGGTCGCCGTCAGTCAGGGTTGACACACCACCCAACGACGGACTGGTTTCAACATCGTCCCCCCAGCCCCGTTTCTTGGCTACAGAAACGCTGAACAGTACACCGCGATTGGCCAGGGTGTCACCGCAAAGGCCTTCTTGGTCTCCGTCCGTGAGTATACGCTCGCTCCCTGCCTCCTTCGACCGAGATTTACCGGAGCGACCATCCTTTGCAGCTGAGCCAGGACACCATCCCCCGGAGCTACTTCCTGAAGGTCGGCATGAGTTGCTACATACCTTGTTACTAAATCAAAGACTTGTGTTAGTGGGGCAAAACCTTGTGATAGAGAGTCAAAACACCCTTATTAATACCCTTACTAACGAATTGTACCGTATTTAATGTTTTAATAGATACAAAACGCCTTACTATTGTGGGTTGTTGGAAAAATAAAAAATAAAAAAAAATGTCCGGACTTGGTAAAAGAACTCACAAACTAAAGGATTATGAACAAGTTAGGGCCCCAAAAAGACCTTCCCGAGAGAACACCCCCGGCCCTGTTGTGAACTCCTCTGATGTCCCAATGAACCAGGAACTATTACAAATGATAAATGATTTAAATAACCCCCAATCACCACTGATAGAATGTGAATTACCAGACTTACCGGTGAACCCCGACCTGTTACAGATGGTCAATGATCTAAATAACCACCTCCCAACGGTAGCGCTTATAGAGGTTCAACCCCTAGTTCACCCCGATTTGTTTGAAATGGTGGAGGCTTTGGAGACGCTACCCCGACCAAATTCTGCCCCTATTATAAATGATTTGAGACCATTAGAACACAGTACGGCGGCAGAAGCAGCCGTCACTATAGAGGAGGGTCTTGACATTAACCGGGTGGATATCTTTGAAGGACTTTTACAGGCTTTAAATGAGCCTCCTCAAAAAGGGGGTTTTGTAGATGTCAGCGGTGGGGGTGTTCGGAATGTGGAGGGTTCTGAGACTGATAAGGCTGTGGATGACATGCTCTGTGAGAATGTAGGGGTTGAAGGCTTTGTTCAAAATGATGATGTGTCCAAGAGTACCAGTGATCCCGTGATTATAGATAGACCGGCCTATAACAATTTTGAAATGATTCAGCGTTTTAATTTTGCAGAACTTTTAAATTGTGACAATTATGCAGAAATATTTGTCAACATACACGAGGCCTTGCAAAACATGCTTGAACAGGTTGCTGAAAGGGTCAGACCTCGAGATGTTGTACAGTTAGAACTCAGAGGGGATGATTTGTTTAGCAACCTATCTGTAATGCTGAGTGGAGATAATTTAGATGTTGATGAATTTCTGGCTAAAATCGAAGCGTTATTGCAAAGTAACGCATCCATCTTAGCTGATGAAAGTCTGTCTCTGGTAATGAATGTGTTTCGTAACCCTGAGGGTGTGGCGCTTAGAAGACTGTCGAAATGCTTGAAGAACGACATAATTAGGAACAAGCTCAGGCAATTAGTGGTGAGTTCCAATGGTGACAATAAGCTCTGTTTTGCTTACAGTTTAATAAAACTACTCACCCCCGACATGCCTGAACCCCAAGCTATGCAAGAGGCTTTAATGCTTCATCAGAGGGCCGGCTTAAACTCTCAACAGATGGTTGCCTTTTCAGACATTGCCATGTTTGAGGAGTTGTTGTCTTTAAAAATTGTTGTGTGGTACCGTTGTGAGGTAAAGGAAGTATTTGTGAAATGTCAGACACATCCTGAAACCCATACACAGACACTGTTTCTCTTCCTAAGTGATAGTCATTACTTTGGAATAAAGAGTTTGACGGCTTTTTTGGGTTGTTCGTATGTTTGTCATTGGTGTTATAAGGCCTTCAATGATAAGCTTAAGCACCGCTGTGACGGTTACTGTAACGTCTGTTTCAATCCGCAATGTCGTAAGGGTTTGGCCCCTACCATTCGATGTAAAGATTGCTTAAGGATTTGTCTCTCCGCGTTCTGTTTTTCCGAACATAAGGTGCAGAGGGCCGCTGCTGAGGGGGTTAAAAAACGGAGTTATTGTGATCAAACTAAATATTGCCCGCAGTGTTGCCTCCAGTACCGTTTTCATGAGGTTAAACCACACAAATGTCTGGAACCGAGATGTAGGATCTGTAATGTGGATTTAACCCCGGGGTCTGAACACCAGTGCTTTATTCAGCCGGTTAAAAAGGAGCCGCCGCACAACCGGTATGTCTTTTTTGATTTTGAATGCCGGCAAGAAAACGGGGTCCATGTTGCTAATTATATACACTGTATTGACATGTTGGATTGTGAGTGGTCAGCTAGCTAGTCCAAAATACCTCAATTACACATTTATTGCCCACAATGCTAAGGGTTATGATTCTTACATATTGATGAAGTATCTGGTGGAAAATGGGGTGACCCCAAAAATAATAGCTCAGGGTAGCAAGATCATGTGTTTCACCGACGAGGCTTTCAACCAACGTTACATAGACTCGTTAAATTTCCTCCCCATGAAATTGAGCGCTTTGCCTAAAGCTCTGGGTTTTGAGGCTCAGAAGAAAGGTTGGTTCTGCCATTTTTTTAATACTAAGGACACTCAAAATTATCGAGGGTCCTACCCGCCCGCCTCTTATTATGGGGTTGATACTATGATGTCTCATGAGAGGGAGGAATTCTTTAAATGGTACAATACGGTTAAGGGAGGTGTTTTTGATTTCCGAGAAGAGATGGCCGCTTATTGTAAAAATGATGTGGTGATCCTTAAAGAAGCCTGTTTGCGTTTCCGCGCCGAGGTTATCAACACGTCGGGTCTCGACCCTTTGCAAAGTGTGACCATAGCGTCTCTCTGCATGAAAATGTATCGATCCAATTTCTTGCAGAAAAACACTATAGCGGTCACCACTTCTGACAACTATCGTGCTAGACAAAAGAACTTTTCGACTGTCTCCATACAGTGGCTGGAATATCTGAGTGCCCGGGATAACATCTTCATCAGACATGCTTTAAATCAAGGGGAAGTCAAAATGGGTCCTTACTACTTAGACGGTTTTAGCGACGTGTCCGGGCGGCGTACCGCTTATGAGTTTGCTGGTTGTATTTACCAGGGCTGTCCTCAGTGCTTCGACCCAAACACCTTTAACCCCGTAACACAAAAACTCTGCGGTGATATGTACTATGATTTCCAGGAACGAATTGAAACTTTAAAAAACACCTATGGTTTGAATGTACTGGTGATTTGGGAACACGCGTGGACGACCCTGAAGCAACAGGATGTGGGGGTACAACGGTTTATGGAAACCTTGGACTTTCCTGAACGTCTAGAGCCCAGGGATGCGTTATTTGGGGGTCGTACCAACGCCCTCTGTTTACATTATGAGGTAAAGGAGGGTGAGAGAGTAGATTACTATGATTTCACCAGTCTGTACCCTTATGTCAACAAGACCAAAATGTACCCGGTGGGGCATCCAACCATTGTTTATCGTGACTTTCTCGAAATCGGACAGTACTTTGGTTTGATCAAAGTCAGCATGTACCCTCCTCGCGAGCTGTTCTTACCCGTGTTGCCTTACAGGTGTTCGGGAAAATTGATGTTCCCTCTGTGTAGAACGTGTGTGGAAACTGAAAATCAAAATACCTCTTGTCTGCACAGTGATGACGAGAGAGCGCTGACGGGTGTCTGGTGTAGCATTGAGCTTGACAAGGCGGTGGAGAAAGGTTACAGAGTCGGTAAGGTGTATGAGGTTTGGCATTTTTCTGAAAAATCTGATACTCTTTTTGCTGAGTACATTATGACCCATCTGAAAGGGAAACAGGAGGCATCGGGCTATCCCTCATGGTGTGTTGACTCCGCTGCCAAAGAGCGGTACGTTCAGCAATATTTTGAAAAGGAAGGGATCCGTCTAGAGCCGGGGAACATAACTGTAAACCCCGCCAAGAGACAAATGTCCAAACTGATTTTAAACAGTCTGTGGGGTAAGTTTGGGGAAAGAAATAACCGTCTAAACACAACCTTGATTAAAACCCCTGAACAGTTTATAGAATTTATGTTTTCCAAACAACATGCAGTATCACACTTTCAATTCTTAAATGACCACGTGGCACAGGTCCAGTGGAGGGCCCCTAAAGATTTCCCCACCAAACAGGGAAACGTTAATGTTTTCATAGCGGTTTTTACCACGGCTTACGCCCGGCTTGAACTGTACAACTTAATGGATCAGCTGCAGGAACGCACGCTCTATCATGATACTGACTCTGTAATCTTTGTCACCAGGCCAGGGGATTGGGTCCCTCCCCTCGGGGACTACCTTGGGGAGTTAACGAGTGAGCTAGATCCTCAGGACCACATAGTTGAGTTTGTTTCAGGGGGTCCTAAGACTTACGCATACAGAACGGCTGCGGGTAAGACCTGTATGAAAGTTAAGGGTTTCACTCTGAACCATTGTAACAACAAGCTCATTAACATCAAGTCTCTGACGACCCTGGTACAAAGTTTTGTAACCGAGAAAGACGCGCCTCCTCGCGAGATTATTACAGCCGGAAATCAGATCTATCGCAATAAAAAGGGGTACACATTGGAAAATAGATCACTAAACAAACGGTTCAGGGTGGTGTACAATAAAAGAGTGTTGAAGACTGATTATACCACTCTGCCTTATGGATATTAGCGGTGGTTTTGATAACAGACTTCAACACCCTTTCTCCTGTATTATAGCCGGTCCCTCCAATTCGGGTAAGAGCTATCTTATAAAGAACATCATAGAAGATGTGGACGCAACCGTGTCCCAAGCTCTTGACAACATAGTGTGGTGTTACTCTTGCTGGCAACCTCTCTACGATGATTTGGCATCAAAAAAAAATAATCTGAAATTTGTGCAAGGTCTCCCCGCCTCGTTGTGTGACGATGACCTGTTCCCGCCCGGACAAACTAATCTAGTGATCCTTGATGACCTGATGGAGCAGGCCGGTGACAACAGTGAAGTGGAAAAAGCTTTACAAAAGTACACTCATCATAGGAATTTAAGTATTATTTATTTAGTTCAAAATCTATTTTTTCAAGGTAAAAAAAGCCGCACTATTAATTTAAATGCCAATTATATAATTCTTTTTAAAAACCCCAGAGATAAACTACAGGTCACCGTCTTGGCTCGTCAAATGTACCCTAACCAGACCAAATTCTTTTTGGAGGCATTTGAGGATGCCACCAAAAAACCCTACGGGTACTTGATTGTGGACTTAAAAGCACAAACCCCAGAAGACTTTCGCCTCAGAACAGGTTTGTGCCCGCCCGATTGGCCGGCAGTGTATGTGCTAAAGAAAAGGAAATAAATAAGAATGTCTGTTCGGATTAAAAGAAATCTGCCGCTTTTGCAAATGTTATTTGAGGGGAGCCCGTGCCATAGGAAAGCTGTGCTGGCAGGGGCCCCCTCGGATTTGATCGAGACCCTGTGTGAAATAGCTTTTAACATCTTACGCGGTAATATACCCCTAACCCCTTCTCAACATTCTAAACTCAAAAAACAAAAAGCGGTTATCAAGATCATCGCTAATAAGAAGTATTCTATTAAAAGAAAAAGAAAGAAGATTAATCAAACCGGAGGTTTTATAGGACCGCTGTTGAGCATAGCCGTGCCTTTCCTAACCAGTCTTCTAGCTTCCAGAGTGGGTTAATAATGGAATATGCTCAGAAAATGTTTTTGATCCCTCAGGAGCAGCTTGAGAAACTGAGAAAAAATGTTGTCGGGCCAGAGCCCATTAGACAAACGGCCGAAAACAACCTGGACTCTGAAATGAAAGCTATACTGGCCAGGGCCGATTTAAATCAGTATTCCAAAGCCCAGATGTATAGCAACACGTTACAGCTCTACCTCCGTCTGGTTAGACAGGGTGAAAAAGATCAAAACATTTTAACTTTAACCATGGCCTCTCAAGAAAATGGTTCTGGGACTGATGCGGGGGGTACGGTTGATAAAGATGTTGCGGTGCCCGAACCTGTTGAGAGTTCAGAGGGAGATGTTGTAACGGATGTTTTGAGAAACATGCCGGCCAGAAGCAAAAGACATGCAGAATATATTCTGCACAAAATGGTTCAGAAACCGCGGGTAACGACTTGGAATGAACAGGGTGAATTTGTTTTTAAAGGACAACTGCTCAAAGGTTCACACATGTTTGATTTGTTGAAGAGTGTCACTAGCACTAATAAGGTACCCGATAGTCGCCGACCTGTAGGCTGGAATGCTTTCCTACAGGCGATGGCCTGTCTGAACATACCCCAATCAACAGTCCCTAACCAGGAAACGCGACAAAAAATCCGTCTGTGTAAAGAGGTGGTGACTGATCTGACGCCGATATCTCATTACTCTGACCGTGTTGAGCAACCCTCCTCAGGATCTATCCATCGTTGGGAAGCTTATTAATCTCATGTTTTTATTTGTCTCCCCTGTAAATAAGGAACCGACAAACCATTTTTTTATTTTTATTTTTTATTTTCAAATGTTGTACATTTATTTATAACATAACCCTGCTTTGTATAAGATTTGTGCTGAATAAAAACAAAACTAATGATTCAAAGGCTGTTTTCATTATTTTTTCACTTTAACACGCATGACATCTTTTAAAATCCTCACAAGAACACCCCATCTGTATACATGGCTGGCTAGGGTCGTAAGTAATTGTGTTATAAGGGGGGGTCCACAGTGTCCTGACAAACTCTGCCACTTTTTTATCATTTTGGCCTAAATCCTCACTGTACAAGGACATAATATCGGGGTATGACCTTCCTTTAGATCTATGATATAAGAAAAACACACAGTGTTGACCACAAGTGAAGGTCTGAAGACTTTGTACTTGACGACCGCTGTAAATGGTTTCTTGACAGTTGTTGAGCAGAAAGTTATTGATCTTCCGAGGGAAAGGTCTGAAATCCGGGGGGTTTCCATAGGAATCAAAAAATTCCCCACGGCGGTCCTCCCTTAGATAAATAGCCAGCCAATGTTCTCCGGGCATATTTTTAGGGTGTGTGTTGATTATGTACATTGCAGGTAAATTCTTGATCTTAAATTTAGGCAGCTGGTCGCAGGCGTAGACTCCTTGAAACACTTTCCGTGAGCCGTCCAGGGCATTCATGATGTGGTTGAGCTCTCTGGTGTTCATTTTAATAATAATCATACAGAACGTTTCTCCTCTGATTCACCTCAATAATGTTGTCAAACACAGCATACACGACCATATTTACAGTGCGTGGTAGAGGCTGCTTGAAACGCATCTCCAAACGCATATTGCCCGTCTTCATCAGTGAAAAATGTTGTCCACACTCTTCGTCAGGGGTCAGGTTGAAACCGTACAGGGTGTAACCGCTGCAGTATTCCCGGCGATCGATCAGCAGAGGTTGATCCTTGAGATGGCGACCCGTAGCCAGTACTAGACTGTAATATTCACGAACCGCGTTGCCGTTTTCAAAGTCAGGTTGAAAAGGTCTGGATGGAACCTGCACACCATCGACGTACAGTGCTATAAATTCCGCGTTATAATGTTTAAAGTTAAAGGGGTTCTTGTTGTAAACCCCGGTAAATGCATCATTATCCACGAGACCTATAATAACCTGTTTTGGGAGCTGGCCTAGAAACAGATTTTCCTGGTTCATCACCCGTGTCCCTGCGGGGATACTGTGGACTTTCATATAGACTCTTTCGATCGGGTACTTGGCGTTTGCCGTCATTAAAGCCTGCGCATGTCCTAGTTTAACCGCCGGGGAGACGGATACTTTTTTCACAAACAGCGAGGCCGATAATATGGTCAGTTTATATTTTTCAGTATCAGGGGTCATCAGACAAAAAGCACTTTTACTACGGATCATTTTAATTTTAATGTCTACCCCGTTGAGCATGAGTTTTTCTTGGAAAAATATGTCTGCATGAATATGTCCCATTAGCTCAAAGGTCCTCCCTTCTGTTGAAAAGGCCGTTCTTTTTTGCAAACCCTTATTGAGTCCCTCTGGATCCTGGTCGTCCATAGCTTCCGGGGTGTCTTTGAAGAAAAGGCCGGGGCTGAAACTGTTTGCTTAGGGTCTCCTCACTATAATTAAGGATACACTCCATCATGGCCCTATAGGGGTAAGTATTGCTGCTTTGACTAATGAGCCGATCTCCCAGGGTCACATCCACCTGTGAAAACATGGTGGCCACCGGGTAATTGATGACCCCAGCGTTGGCCGTCTTCTCGATTGCATCGCCATCCTCATCAGTCACTTTACAGTTCATTAAAATAAATGTGTTATTCAAATCAATATAATCCTCGCCATTGCCAGCTATAAAAAACTCCAGAGGGGCCGTATCTGAAATTGCGGAAAGAGGGGGTATCTCTACATATATGCTCTTATCTATACTCGTTTGAGTGTATGGAACTGTAAACAGATCCAGTTCTGATTTGACGCATTCTTCCGATAGACTGTGGACAAAAGACATTTTTAAAAGATGTATCCTGAGGCTCTATTTGTCTTTCTTTGAGACTTTCTTTTTGCAGGTTTTTTCTTGTGCTGCTTCCTTCTCCGAGTGTTTCCACGATATGTTGGAGAATGAGAGCTTCTTCGTTTTTTGTTAGCCACGGATCTTCGTCGCCCTGGTGGACACATACTGTTTCTTCTTTTACCCCCCCTCCTCGCCATTACCATGAGACCCGAACCCTCCTGCTGCTCATGGCCAGCTGCCCGGTTCATAACATTGGTGAACACGTCACTAACAATATTTTTAGCCGCTGATTTCAAGTGGGGTCTGGCTATAGCAAAGCCTCTCTTAAGCAGGGGTACGGCCATTCTAAAGAGACCACGAAAGAGTCCTCCTAGACCGGCTCCATACATTGTGGGGGCTCCTACAAAACCGGGCAAGCCGTTCCCGGCTTGCATCTTGTAATAATCCACATAGGCGCTAGGATCTACATAACCCCTCGAGGTAGCCATTTTAATAATGTACACACTGTTTCAGGGGTCGAAAATGTAGTTTGACAATAACTTTACCGAAGCGGAAGGGTACGTTGATATTCTGATCCGATTTTACTTCGATCGTGATGTTGTCAAAGTGGGTCTTTGAGACTGGTACGTAGTGTGGCTTGTCATAAGTAATTGTGACCATGTCATTGCTTTTACCTTTAATAAGTACATTTCTCAAAAGGGGGACATAGCTATCCCCGACCCTCTGGTGTGTTATGATATCCGTATACACATAAAGAGTGTAAAAGCCGCCCCTGATGTCAGCCGGGAAGGGGGCCACCACTTCTGAGAACCTGCTCTCTGTGTCAGAATAGAACCCTAATATACGCCCCAGTTGTCCTTTGGTTTGAATGCTAATACCAGGTTTTGACACCTTGTACACTCTGTTTTTAATAGGGTTGTAATATAGCTTGATGTTGGGGGTGCCTTCTGAGAACTGTTTATGCATCTCATCTAATATTGTATCCACATTGTCATAATAACCTCCTTGCATCGTGAATGTCCATTGACTCTTTTTAACATCGTCAAAAATGGCGAAGGTGGCATCCTTATCTTGTAAAACAGCCCAAGTGTAAGGATACTGTATTTCCGCCAACCCCACTTCCCACGACCCCCTTAGATCTATAGATTTTCCAAATTGTACCGTGTAACTGGATATTTCATTTTTAGGGTATATATCGAGAGAGGCGTTACTGGGTAGAGTCACGTAGAAGCCTCCTGATTCCATCTTGAGTATCGAATGTAATGACCCCCTCACACCGGCGGGCATGTTGTTATAAGGCTTGAATATCACAAACCTGTTGTTCAGGGACCCAACTATTGAACTTTTCAGGCCATCCAAGCCATTTCACCAACATATATTTTTTCCGGTTCTGGGTTTTCTCAGCTAATATCTTTTCAACTCTGTATACAATGTCTTTACCCACAATAATTTTTTGTAACTCGGCTTCGTAAAACGTTCCTTCTATATCCTCCCCGTCATAGTCTTTTAACCGGTACACGGGCGGGTCTCTAGCCACCTGTTCGGTAACTGTAAAATATTCGTCAGAAAATGTTTGTTCATAATCTTTGGCAAAAGTACTCCTTAGCTTTGAAACGCGAACCACATCGCCGATGTTGAACTTATAAGTAGTTTTCCCCTTCTTAATAAATGGGCCGTATAATTTTTTATAGACCTTAAAAGAATTACTTTGATCAACATCTATAGGCTTCATTTTAATACTGGCGTGATACCCTTGGTTGTAAGCATCGATAAAATCCTGAACTTTATCAAAATACTTGAACGTGTTGACCGCTGTAAAATATCTCCACATTTTGGTCTTTATGGTGCGGTTAAACCTCTCCACCACCGATGCCTTAAGCTCATTACCGGTGGTGAAATGATGTATTTTGTGTCTCTTCAGTAGATTCTGAAATTCTCTGTTGAGAAACTCTTTTCCTTTATCAGTCTGCAGTTTTTTAGGACATCGTCCCTGGGACAATATATCCTCAAAGGCCCTTGTCACCGCCCGACCTGTTTTATTATGTAGAATGCGAGCCCAGGCATATTTTGATAACACATCGATACACATCAACATAAATTTGTGACCATTGTTATGTTTTGATAAATTTGACATATCGACTAGATCCATTTGCCATTGTGAGTCTATGTCAGTTGCATATACACGGTTTCTTTTAAAGTTAATCCTGAGAGGTTTATGTAAGGTATAGGCGTCTTGTTCCCGTAACCATTCTGAAACAACCACATCATTAACCTTCACACCGGCCTCAGCGAGTCCCCTTTGAAAACCCTTCTTACCCGCCAAACCCCCAATCTTGGCTGGGTTGTAGTATAGTTCATGCATTTGGGGAGCTTGCCGAGTCATTCTGCCAAATAAACACACAGACCCACACTATGCGCAAAGTTTTTATACAAGGTTTTTTATTCAACTTCAGGAGAGCAGATACCCCTTTTTAGACATTTGAGAAAAGTATAACATACACAACAATTTTTTCTACGGTCCAGACAAAAAGAAATCAGATGATTGGTTACTTGATCTATATCAACAAATACCTGTTTCTTTATCTTGTAGGCACACACCTCAGTTACATATGTAAATAAAACAACAATATGACCTATTTTAAAAGTAAACAGAGGGGTATTAAACATGCTCAGTAAAAGGTCATACAGATGTTGATGAAATGGCCTAATATCATTCTTGGCCCCCTTGAGCGCTTCATCCCAGTGTTCGTACCCCCCGGTCTTTGTTACAGCAGCCATGAACTTTTCCAGGTTTGAAAGTTGATCCTCATCGATGGTTAAATCTGTAGAGAAAAGGCTCGCGTTGGCTACTTTTCTGTCAAGCACATGGTGTAATAGCGCTCTCAGGTTAGCTGCAGAGTGTTGATGACAGAACCAGTTGCAGCAGCAGTCCAGAACATTCCCCATGTTCAAAGTCCCTTAGTTCAGGTCAGAGTCTGAATCAGTGGCGTAGATGTCGAATTCTTCGTCGCTGCCCCCAGCTTTAACTTCTTTACGGAAGAAATAAGCTTTTAGCTTGCCAGCGGTTTTTCTACTTGGCTCATCCAGGTCATTGAGCAGCTGCCCAAGTTTCTCTATTATAAACGGCTCCTTTTTCAGCTCCAGCAAAATCTCATCTATGATTTTCTGGACTTGTCCAGCAGTGACATGTATGTGGGAGTAAGACAGAGCCTTGATTAGTGCCGGTTTCAGCCACGGTTTGTTCAGTCTTCTGTAAAACACGTTGAAATAGAACAGGAAATAGTAACGGTCTGGTTCAAACAAACAACTGTGTCTCAACTGACTGGGGTGATTCACTTCACACCCCCGACAGACTTCTTTCAGAGCTCGGTCGATGAGAGCACTCAGAATATACACCAGGGTGCTTTTAACCACTCTGCTTACTTGGACACCTACCCCGGGCATAAATCCTGCGTCTTCATCACGCCCCCGAGACAGTCCGATGCTCATTGGGTCGCCTGGTGGTTTGTGGGGTGTTTCTACATCCATTGGACTGACCCCCTCCTGAGACGCACAGACGGTAGACAGTTCGGCAAAATCGAGGCCCTCCATGAGCTCCAGAGGCTGGGGATCCCCGAGACTCATTTGGACATCCATCGCTCCGCATGTTGTTTCGTCCTGAGGGACCGGGGTCTGAGGTCTTGGAGGGTAACCGCAGTCAGAGGGTTCCGGAGTGTATACAAAATCTGGGGAATAGAACCAGGGGTGATCCCGGGTTTGAAGAGGCCTGTAGAGCCTGTCGACGTCCGCAGCTTTCGGGTAAGACATTCTCTTTAATTTTAAACCATGAATGAATTGTTGCGCCTTTTATCCTATCTCTTCACTACGTCACGACACACCGCCCTCTTAGAAGAGAGTAGACCCTGAGCCGTCAGACCCCCCTCCAACCCCCCACAGGTCGTCTGTTTTATCATCGTCGTCGTCATTCAAGGGGGATATATAATCCATAATCCAGCATATTCAACTTCTAACAGAATCCAGTTGTGAACATTTGGTCAAGATGTCAAAACCATCATTTATACAGTTTATGACCTCTTTCAAGAACGGCCAGTCCACGGCGTCAAACATAATTTCAGTAACCTGTTTTTCTGGATCCTCCACAACCCCTTCAATAGGGTTTGTAATCAGGGTACTGCTAAACAAAACCTTACGATCAGTAGTTAGAGATAGACTCTTCACCACTGTACCGTAGTTCTGCAAGCTTTCCCATTCACACCTTTCAAAACTCTGAGTCGGAGACTCCGTTTCGCCTTCTCTTGGACCCTCTTGCAAGCCTTCTAGAGTCTTATCCACAAGCCCCAGGTCTCTCCATGCCATCACCTTCAACCAGTCCTCAAAAGAGTATTCAATCACCGTCTCAAAAGGTTCCAACGTACCCTCCTTCTCTCCCAAAGCAAAAAGCTCCACTCCAACATAGCTGGGATCCCTTTTAAAGCGGTAACCCCGTCGACCCCCCCAGAACAACACCCAGGAGCGTTCAATCTTCAAATTGGTGAGTACAGGAACCCTTGCCCGGGATTGTTTCTTGCGGGGTTTCATGTTGATGTCGCTGGACATGTTGAAGAAGCGGGATGTTTCAGATGCTGAGAATTAAAGAGGTATTGCCTAAAAGCAGCGCGGGGTCTTAAATAGAGAGGAGAGTTTCGGGGCGTTGCCTTCAGAGGGGGGGGGGGTCTTTATGGGTGGCCTTGTTGTTCAGGGTTTTAGGGGTGTACACTTTCTGACGGATATGACGTAGGAATAATTAAGGAAATAACTCTAAAATCACGCCCCCCAATTATGACGTAGGAATATTAATAAGCTTAGGGCATACGTCATAACAAAATAGGCCGCGCCCAAAAAACCCTACTATCTACTGATGTGCGGTCCTAATTAATCGGCTACGTAAATCATTCCTTTCCGACCGAACCTGTAACGCTCAAATAAATAATCTGTATAATTTATTTAGCCATCTAACTTCAAGTTAACCTGACACTGAGCAGGTTTGATTTTTGTTTGTCCGTGTTCCACCTCGGGGGGTAAATTCAATAAACTATGCGCTAAATAAAAACTGACCTTTAAATAAACAGTATTCATCTATCGAGAATCTATGTTCATGGTTTGTATAGAAGTATTTCCACATATGCATCTGGACACTCGGGCAAGCCAGCTGAGAAGTCGCTCAAGTCGCCGCAGCTAAGTATCGCCTTTTTCTCTCGCGTTTCCTAGTTTAGTTAAGAGTTACATTGATTGTTTACGTGGTTTGTTTAGCTAAGAATGATATATCTTGCACCTGTTTTGTAGTAAGAGCAGCGACTGTTTGTTAGTGAATTTAGCAAGTTACTTAGCACACTCAATCAGAAGCTTTACACTGTAGGCTGTGATTATTCGCATGTATCTAGTCAGATGAATGATCTGAAATGCATCAAAAGTCATGGAATGAGAGACTTTCCGGGCATTGGTGGTATAGTGGTGAGCATAGCTGCCTTCCAAGCAGTTGACCCGGGTTCGATTCCCGGCCAATGCAACGTTTTCTTTCTAGGCTTCCGCCATCACACTTGTGATGCTTCGGGGGAGTTCGACACCATTCAAGCTATTGCGACCCTACTAAGCCTGCACTTACCGCTGTTTTCACTAACACACTTCTGGTGAACCGTTGCGCATGAACAGATGACGAATAAATGGCCTTACACTAGTATCCCACAGCACCAGCTTCGTCTGTAGAAAAACAAAGGTTCCTCTGCCTGCTGCAGGATACCCACATCACACTTGACTCGCAGACCTTTACTGCGCCCTCTTGCTTGACGTGGGCCGTGCTCCCAGAAGCGCTGTAACATACATGTGCACTTGCGTGCAAAAGTATTCGGTATTACATTTATTTGACGTGTTCATTGCTTGAATATACTTTAAAAGCTAATACACTCCTCTCCATGCTCACCAACAACAATGTTGGCGACGATGACGGCTAAAGTAAGGAGAAATAGAAATGCCACTTCCATTCACTCCAATTACTATTGTTGTTATTATTACAAGGGAAAACTATGACCCTTGGTCATCAGTGTCTTGGGCGGACAGTTATGTCATTTAACAACATCCAAGATACCCGAGCCATCGGTCAGTCAGCACCGCTAGATGGCGGCAGTCAGACACTCATGCAATGTTTGAAGGAGAAAGTGTTCAAATAGAGGAGCGCACAACTCTCTACGTGGCACCGATGTTAACTAGTTTTCACAGAAACCTGTGCTATGTGGCTCGTTGGTCTAGGGGTATGATTCAAAGGGTTCAAATCCCGGACGAGCCCTTTGTTTTAGTCTTCTCTCATTCATTTTCATTTTGACAGGGTACTTTTGCCAACATGAAAAACATTTCCTTCATGTATCATGACTTCATTATGGTAATATCTCATTTCGTATGTTTCCAAATAGGCCTCTTAACAATCATCTACAAGCCTACATATACCAGCATGATTTCATACAATGTGCACGATATGTAGTCCATGTCTGTCTCTCTGTCTCTCTAGATATATGTTTATAATTGAGTTGATGATAGTTGCATCTGTGCGCCAAACTGTGTCTGAGCAGCAGACTGTAACTTGAAATAATTGCATGAAAATGTCTGTATCTTCTTAATTTTATGCAGGTTAGTTCAGCTAGTAAGAAAGGTCACTATCTTTTTTATCTTTTTCTGTAACTAAACCATTCAGTCTTTCTACATGATGCCGTAAATCCAACATTTCCCCAATTCGCTCCCTGCGAGAAGACAATGCGGTGTGCAATGAAAGTGATAGCCTGTCACTTGGCACTTCAGTTCTGCGTACCACCAAGTTTTATTAGACTCCTTAGTTCTAACTGCAAGTTCCCTGCCATGTCCATGAAAGGGGATTGAGTCCGTATTGAACCATTATCTAAAACACAAAACTATGAGAAAGCTGGTGCGCATCGCTACCTTCCGAGTAGTGGCCAGTACTACTACTACTAAAGGTAATTATACTAAGGAACGAATGAACGAAAGAGAGAGTATCATTACTCAGTACACTTAGAGGCTATGTGTGTACTAGTAACTTGTTACTTGATTTAAGTCACGAAAAGTCGCATCCAACGTCAGTCCCATCCTATGTAATGTGTGATGTCCAGAGCCGGCCCTAGCCATTTGGGGGCCATATGCGAGATTTGATAGTAGCCCCAGAACCATCCCCCCTCTCGATGAAAAACATTTTAGTGGTGCCCATGTTTATGGCGTATAGAGAATGTTTAGTTAAAACTAAAATAAACACAAACATTTAAATAATGCACATCACAGAACATGTATTGCACTTTAACATACACTGTACTTGTTGAAGAAATTGATGTAATAATCAATACAAATGTAAATAGTGCACTATGCATATTGAAATCAGAGCAATAACTAATAAACTGTTTAGGTAAAATAACATCCACACCAAAAATACTCAATATTGAAAATACTGTAGTGCACAAAAAACTGAATTTAAATAATACAATACTATCAAAAATCATTAGCTGACAACTGGCAAACTACTGCAGTACTTAACTACTAGCTGATCATTATCATCATTTGGATGGCAACTGGCAGTAGGCTAGCTAGCAAAGTGAGCTGGATTATTACTTTATAATGATATATAATTTATAAAGACATGTAAATTCCTCACAAAGTTATGACTTAAAGTCCCACTGCTTGGAATTTAGAAAACACAGAACATCACTAAAGTTCCCCTGACATTATCTTTATAAACTCCACCACAATATACATTATATCCATCATATTTACATTACATTTAGCATACATATCCCTGACGCGTGTATTGACCTCACTGGAGACAATATGCTCGAGTCACAGATTAAATGCCCCTCTCCCTCTCGGGTTTACATGGTCTTAGTTTATTGCACTAGAGACGAGTTGTTTACCCGCAGCCCTGCACAGGGCAAAGGACTGTCTTGTGCATTGCGCCTTGTTTAATACTTTGTTTTAATGATCTTACCGAGTGGTTTTTTACGTCACTGGTGGGGCTACAAAGCCATGAATCGAAGTGTTTTATCAAGTTAGGATTAAAACACGATGTACAAAACTGAACAGTGTACAACAGACCCACAACAATTTAGAGAGCATAATGATAAAGGAAACCACTGATCTGCATTAACCATGAAACGTCCATCAGCAATGTACTTTACCTTGAAACCCACAATAAATGGACCAGACCGTTACCTTGCACTTTTAAAATGCGTCCATTTCCGGAATGTTACATGGATACCATCATCTCAGACATTAGAATTTGCACGTAAACTGTGGGCTTAGATCGTGGAAAATTGTGCGTGTTTTCAAAATTTCTACGCCATTTACTGGTGTTCTTGGGATGCTCCTTCTGTGTGACCGTATACCTCGAGTAAACGTTTACTCGGTCTGCTTGAGCAAGTGGGTTGAAATGACGTGTGTAAGCCGAAAGCCAGTAATGTATTTTGATACCAGACATTACAGCTTTCATGACCAGGGGCGCAGCGAGGATTTCAGGGCCCCATGAAAGTAAAAAAGGTAGTTACCGAAGTGTGACCCATCGGGAGGATAGCTAAACCCGGGGGTTATGCCTGTGAGGAGAGGTTGAGGGGTGGATGAGGAAGCTCGCCACTTGATAGGTCCGGTCGTTGAGGTAGGAGGAGAAACAAGTGAGAGCAGTCCCAGAGATTCCAAGGTCAGCGAGGCAGGAGAGGAGGATGGAGTGATCGACGGTGTCAAATGTTGCGGAGAGACCAAGGAGGATGAGGATTGAGGAGAGGGAGGCTGCCTGAGCACAGTTGAGGGAGTCAGTGACTGCCAGGACAGCAGTCTCAGTGGTGTGAGCGGTGTTTGGAAGGCGGATTGCAGAGGATCAAGAAGTGAGAGATGGGAAAGGAATGCAGAGAGCTGACAGTGGACCGCACGCTCGAGGGTCTTTGAGAGGAAGGGGAGTAGGGCGACAGGGCAGAGACAGGTGCCTCTGAGGAGAGGTGGGGTCAAGGGTAGGTTTCTTGAGGAGTGGGATGACCGCAGCTTGTTTAAATGCAAGAGGGGAAACAGCCAGAGAGGAGTGAGGAGTTGAGGAGGGAGGAGAAGAAGGGGAGTTGAAATGGAGCAGACGCTTGCAGGAGGCGAGTAGAGAGAGGGTCCAGGGGACATATTATGGGTTTGTGACCTAGGAGGAGAGAGGAAAGTTCAGAGTCTGAGAGAGGAGAGAATGAAGAAATGGAAGCTTGATCGGTGGGAGACTTGGGCAGGGTGGGAGTGGAGAGGAGACTGTTGAAGAGCTTGTGGATGTCTGTGATCTTGTAGAAGAATGAGGCAAAATGATGAGGTGAGATGAGATGAGGGAGGAGGGGGGAGAAGAGAGAGAAGGTGGAGTAAAGCTTGCGGGGGTTGTGGACAGTGGATTCAAAGAATGACTGGAAGTAAGACTGAGGTGAGCGAGGAGGGGAATGTGGGCAGTAGAGAGTGGTAGAGTGCGAGGGTAGCTGGGAGTTTGGATCTCTTCCACTTGTGCTCAGTGGTGCGCAGACTGGTTGAGCAGAGAACAGAAGAGATCCAAGGCTGAGGAGGGGAGGGACGGACAGAACGAGACAGTTCTTTATTTACACCTTTTCCTGAAATCAGGAGCGATTCAAACTTCTGGTTTGAAATAGCTGTAGAACTGTCGCTATTTCGGTTGGAATTTCATGAATATATTAATATAGGGACAACCTATGGACTGCCTACAAGACGCACAATCCCAAGAAAAAGGGAGCAAAGTCGATACACGAATTGTTTATGAAGGCAAAAAAAAAAAATAGGCAATTAACCAATCGTGAAGCATGAACCGATTCCAAAGTACAACAACCCTGCTAGCACATTGCCTCAATGCTGTAGCAATATAAATTATATTGCTACAATGTTATTGGCAATGTTGTGTGTTAGCAGGGAATACCTGTACAGTTTTTTTCCAACAATCTGAAAAGTTAAATACTGGTGCTGAAAAATTAGGTACTAATAAAACAGAAGTATTTGGCACACACAAGTAATGTGTGTTGGTTCGGCAGTTACTGCTCTCAGGAAGGTAATGTGACTGCCTCCCGTCTCCCCAAAGCTCCCGTCATTGATGAAGCAGGCGTGACCGCACCTTCCCAAGCTCTTCACTATGACTTCACATCTTGTCGCTATTAAAATCTAGGATGTGTCACAGAGTGGAAGTTATACAGTACCACTGGGGGGTAAAACTTATGGAAGCACGACTACACCACCTAGCGGTTGTCTACAGCCGCTAGGACCCATTGGGAGGTTGTCGATTGCCCAAATATGCCCATTTTGCATTTACTACCTCAATTCTCCCTTCGATTTAGGTTATTTAAATTGGGGAATCTCAAGCCAGGAGCACACCACAGACCACACAAGACAGGTATACAATTAACTGGATTACAAATCTCTAATATAAAATCCATCAGACTTCCTCTTTATGTTAAAAAGACAAAAAAGTTCAAACTAAAAAATGCATTCGTGGAGGGTTCTGTTGGTCTCCTCCGGCAGCACCAGGAGCTGGAATGGGGCAGGCAATAGTCCACGTGTCCTAGTAAAAAGTAATGAGGGGCTCCGACAAAAATTCAGCTTCTGCTCTGGTCCGGGTTTGGCAATACAAAGAAATTACAATGTCCATGTACAGTCCAAGAAAACAATGGCCGAGTAAAAAAAAAAAAAAACAGGTTGCTCGTTGTTATCCTTTGAAACACCACTGTAGTTCAAAAAGCCTGTACGCTATCCCTTCTCTGGATACTCTCGCTAGCGTTGCAGAGGTCGCCTCAGCTCTCCTCTGGGTCTCTTAGCCCTTTCCGTTACTTGTCCATCAAGTCCTTCGTTCGCCTTTGGCTCCACGTTTCGTTCCCGTTGCTCTGCAATCCCGTCCCCCCCAGCTCCACCCCGGGAGCATTTTATCTCCAGCCTAACAGGTGCTCCTCATGGTCAATTATTGAATTTCGTAGAACCTGGCGAATAAGCGGGTACTCTCATGAATGCGTGATTAGCCATGTGTATATTTAAATCAATCAATCGTAAATAAAACTCGTGCATTTCCGTGAAGTGGGGCGGGACATTCAAAGTAAACAAACGTGATTTTAATGGGAATAATGTGATAATATAAGAGGTTTAAAGTGAATTAATAAAACAAAACAAAAAGCAATCAAAAACACACAAAACAAATACCAAAATAGGCTAACGCCCATTGCTAGTGATGCAGTAAAGGGACACTGTTTGGAATGAATGAGAATTGTGCATTCTTACCGATGCCCCACAACGATCACACCTTTTGATCGATCAGCTATTTAACTCTTTCATCAACCTCCATTACCTATAACATAATTTTGAGAAATGTACTTTTTCTTTCAAGTGTGCTGCAGGAAACATCCACTTATTTATAATTCGTTTTATGTCACTTGTTTGCTGCAAGAAAGGCAAGGCGGTAAGGCTGTAGAACACTGCTACATTATGCATCTTGCACTATGGTGTCTGTAATATAGTTTTTTCGTGCAATACTAATTTATATTGTATTCATAATTCGATTTGTCACTTGTTTCTTGCATACTGTTTTTATTTTGTGTGGTTTTTTATTGTTTCAAAAATAAAGAAAATCTAAGACATAAAGCTATGCAGTTTCTGTGTGAGTGTATGAACACAATGATCGGTGGTGGAATTGGCTGCGATGCCAGGGGCACCAGCTAAAATCTTGCCTAGGGCATCAAATTGGTCAGGGCCGGCCCAGGGCGGAATGACTGATGTGCGGTCCTAATTAATCGGCTACGTAAATCATTCCTTTCCGACCGAACCTGTAACGCTCAAATAATTAATCTGTATAATTTAAATCTATAATCTCTATGAATTATTCCTCGCAGAAAAGCTACTGGGTCTGGATCACTACTGGATCTGTTAGGAACGGCGCCGTCATTGTTGGGGGACACAGTCAGCTGTCATTTAACTGGGCAGATGAAATACAGTCAGATTGTTAGCCATCTAACTTCAAGTTAACCTGACAGGGAGCAGGTTTGAGATGCTGGACATGCTGCTCTGGAAACATAGCTGGCTGAACTTTAAACTCGCTACGGAGAATGGAAAATCCCGAGTTAATGCCAAGTTATCCTGAAACTTAGCCGGCTAACCTACTTATCCAAGTAGGAAGAACACACCCAGGTGCCTATATGTTGTTGGTTTCTTTACAATGCTTGTGTAACTTAATAATATATATACTTTTCCTTGTGCAGAAAACATATCGGCACAATTCGAACTTGTGCAAGTTTTATTGTAGAATACTACTACTAATAATAATAATTACAATTATTATGATAATAAACACGAAACAGAGACTGATTAGCATACGTTGAGGTTATCAACAAAGCTATTAACTCTTTACCATAATGCATTTTTACTATTAAGTTGTATCTGAAGCATATCATCTTTCGTGAAACTTGATTTGATTATGTACTTTCCCAGCGTTACTTTTAACTTTTCTGTATGTGCACATATTCCTGTTATCCACAAACCACTGTAGTTATTTAAAGCAACTAAACGCAATAACTTCATCGTCACTCTTGTAACATTAAAACCCAATATTCACTGGCGCTGTTTAAACTGTGAATAACTAGGTGAGTGCATGTTTTTTCAGACAATGGCCAATTCTACCTGTTCACCAAAAGCAAGCATGTGCAAATATGTACATTTATTATTTGGACCTTATTATATTAAACCTATTGTAAAATAAAATACAATATTAGTAAAGGCAAATACACTCACCTAAAGGATTATTAGATACACCTGTTCAATTTCTCATTAATGCAATTATCTAACCAACCAATCACATGGCAGTTGCTTCAATGCATTTAGGGGTGTGGTCCTGGTCAAGACAATCTCCTGAACTCCAAACTGGATGTCTGAATGGGAATGAAAGGTGATTTAAGCAATTTTGAGCGTGGCATGGTTGTTGGTGCCAGACGGGCCGGTCTGAGTATTTCACAATCTGCTCAGTTACTGGGATTTTCACGCACAACCATTTCTAGGGTTTACAAAAAATGGTGTGAAAAGGGAAAAACATCCAGTATGCAGCAGTCCTGTGGGCGAAAATGCCTTGTTGATGCTAGAGGTCAGAGGAGAATGGGCCGACTGATTCAAGCTGATAGAAGAGCAACTTTGACTGAAATAACCACTCGTTACAACCGAGGTATGCAGCAAGGCATTTGTGAAGCCACAACACGTACAACCTTGAGGCGGATGGGCTACAACAGCAGAAGACCCCACCGGGTACCACTCATCTCCACTACAGATAGGAAAAAGAGGCTACAATTTGCACAAGCTCACCAAAATTGGACAGTTGAAGACTGGAAAAATGTTGCCTGGTCTGATGAGTCTCGATTTCTGTTGAGACATTCAGATGGTAGAGTCAGAATTTGGCGTAAACAGAATGAGAACATGGATCCATCATGCCTTGTTACCACTGTGCAGGCTGGTGGTGGTGGTGTAATGGTGTGGGGGATGTTTTCTTGGCACACTTTAGGCCCCTTAGTGCCAATTGGGCATCGTTTAAATGCCACGGCCTACCTGAGCATTGTTTCTGAGCATGTCCATCCCTTTATGACCACCATGTACCCATCCTCTGATGGCTACTTCCAGCAGGATAATGCACCATGTCACAAAGGTCGAATCATTTCAAATTGGTTTCTTGAACATGACAATGAGTTCACTGTACTAAACTGGCCCCCACAGTCACCAGATCTCGACCCAATTGAGCATCTTTGGGATGTGGTGGAACGGGAGCTTCGTGCCCTGGATGTGCATCCCACAAATCTCGATCAACTGCAAGATGCTATCCTATCAATATGGGCCAACATTTCTAAAGAATGCTTTCAGCACCTTGTTGAATCAATGCCACGTAGAATTAAGGCAGTTCTGAAGGCGAAAGGGGGTAAAACACAGTATTAGTATGGTGTTCCTAATAATCCTTTAGGTGAGTGTATAAGCGGAATATATTTGTTATAAATACAGCAAATATAGTTTTATATTCACTGTATTTTCCATTTCATGGGATTCCAGAATAATTTCTGTATCAAATTTAAACTACTGAGATATCATATTAAAGATATAGGAAAGACCAAACACATGTGCAGTATCCGTTTTTTTTTCTTTCTTTCTGTAATTTCTGCTTTAAGTTTAACTTGGTATTCACGTCATGCCATGTGTTCTGTGTCATGCTCACTGTCACTATCTCTTTAGCATTCTGTTTAACTTCTTCATCACGTCAATGCTTCAGTTGCCCATTCATTAACCTAAATGGTCACTAGCAAAACATCACCATAGTTCCCAATATTTTTCCTTGACGTCCTGTGTTAACTGAAGTTTAAGGACCTCGTGGCGCAACGGTAGCGCGTCTGACTCCAGATCAGAAGGTTGTGTGTTCAAATCACGTCGGGGTCAGTCTTTTACTCTACATTCCCTGTAATATCACTCAATAATTCCTGCTGTGGAGAGTGTTATTAATATCCTAGAATGCAAACGTTGTTAGTCTAAGTAACATGCATCTACACCCGAGAGGATGCATAAAAGTCAGTCTGGTCTCCTGCACGTTGAAATTATATTTGATTTTAAGATTCCGTATCGTTTGTTATATTTTAATCTGCCTTGTTATAGGCTATTAACAGTAGACTGTCACAATCCGTGTTTTATTCACCTGCTGTATAGCTCCCTTTTATGTATTTCTTGTGCTTTCGATTACCGCCTACCCAATACTGTCTCACTTTCTGATCCCTGGTCGACACAATTCATACACTAATAATAACGTATAGAAATACTTTAGATAACATCAACACTACTAGGTAATAATAGTAGATGGGATTCAATGTTCATTTCTCGGTTCATGTTTGAGCGATTCCGAGGCCTCGCTAAGGTGCCTTTTAGTGATGCGCCAAGGTCGCTGCACTGTGGCGCGGCACACCGACCCCCCAGGATGTTGCCATATTATTAGGAATATTATTAGGGTTCCACTGTACAAGATCTGCTGCCGTGCTCGGCATTACCAGCAGCTTATCCAGACGGAGGCGCCGGGTGTCACAGAGAGATGCAGGTCGGTGCTGCTAGTGGAGCGAGTCACTCATACTTTGACAATCACTCTTTGGGTGCATCGGGGTGTGTATATTGAAGTCACTAGACTTTCATTGACGTACACGGAGTAGCCTACACAGCATCAGCTGAGTTTGCGCCTGTAGAAAAGCCTGGCTGAATTTCTGCCAGCCCCAGCTCCTCTAGTCCAATAGTGCTATTAGTCAGCAACATTAGATGGCAGTCACACACAAGGTGCTTGAACTTGAGACTGAGAAAGTTTCCAGCTGTTGGAGCGCACCGCTTTCTACGTGGCACTAGTGTAAAGATGTCACTAATGTAAGTTTGTTCGAGATATGATTCTCTCTTAGAGTGCGAGAGGTCCTGGTTTAAAATGCCTTTCTTTTACGGTTTTCTTAATTTCTCATTGTATAAAACACATTATTATTATTTTTATTTCTTGGCAGACGCCCTTATGCAGGGCGACTTGCAACATAAGTGCAAGAATACAGTTAAGTACAAGGCATCAAACATTACAAATTCAAATTTACATTAAACAAAGCAATTCAAGATAATACATTTTACAACTTCCAATGTATACAGTTAAGTACAGTAAGTGCAGTCATACATTGTGAAAAGTAAAGCTAAGTGCCGTCAAGATGTACGACAATTGTCGAAATCATGTATTTGGCCAGTGAATAAGATCTCTTCTCCTCTCATCAGCATTTTATTATGGTATTACCCCTTTTATGTAAAGATTAGTTTATAATGCACATGCATATACTACATATACTATTATCATTTAAAATATTGTAGACAGACGCCATCCGACTGTCTATCCGTCTATTTTTAAATCCATCTAGTTTTGTCCATTTGTCCAAAATGTGGCTAGAGACAGTGGCTTGCTTTCTACCTAGTTCCCCCAGTAAAAGCCATTAACCACTGAAGAAACTCAATTCATTTCTGACAGTCATTTAAGGTAAGGTACATCCTTGCCATTCTTAACAATGACTGTGATGTCATCTACGTAAGCCACCGCTTTGAAAAGTTTCATTAATACACCAGGAACAATCAGCCCAAATAGTCTGTAGGTTATGTAAATGCATCACTACCAGCAGGTGACACACACACACACACACACACACACACTTTTCTCTCGAGTTTGTTTTTCCATTCCAATGGGTGTCCAAGTTACTCCAACAGTCCAAGTTACACTGTCAATCAAATACATCATTGTCCGTGTTCCACCTTGGTGGGTAAATTCAATAAACTATGCGCTAAATAAAAACTGACCTTTAAATAAACAGTATTCATCTATCGAGAATCTATGTTCATGGATTGTATAGAAGTATTTCCACATATGCATCTGGACACTCGGGCAAGCCAGCTGAGAAGTCGCTCAAGTCGCCGCAGCTAAGTATCGCCTTTTTCTCTCGCGTTTCCTAGTTTAGTTAAGAGTTACATTGATTGTTTACGTGGTTTGTTTAGCTAAGAATGATATATCTTGCACCTGTTTTGTAGTAAGAGCAGCGACTGTTTGTTAGTGAATTTAGCAAGTTACTTAGCACACTCAACACGCCCTGTCTGTAATCAGAAGCTTTACACTGTAGGCTGTAATTATTCGCATGTATCTAGTCAGATGAATGATCTGAAATGCATCAAAAGTCATGGAATGAGAGACTTTCTGGGCGTTGGTGGTATAGTGGTGAGCATAGCTGCCTTCCAAGCAGTTGACCCGGGTTCGATTCCCGGCCAACGCAACGTTTTCTTTCTAGGCTTCCGCCATCACACTTGTGATGCTTCGGGGGAGTTCGACACCATTCAAGCTATTGCGACCCTACTAAGCCTGCACTTACCGCTGTTTTCACTAACACACTTCTGGTGAACCGTTGCGCATGAACAGATGACGAATAAATGGCCTTACACTAGTATCCCACAGCACCAGCTTCGTCTGTAGAAAAACAAAGGTTCCTCTCCCTGCTGCAGGATACCCACATCACACTTGACTCGCAGACCTTTACTGCGCCCTCTTGCTTGACGTGGGCCGTGCTCCCAGTAGCGCTGTAACATACATGTGCACTTGCGTGCAAAAGTATTCGGTATTACATTTATTTGACGTGTTCTTTGCTTGAATATACTTTAAAAGCTAATACACTCCTCTCCATGCTCACCAACAACAATGTTGGCGACGATGACGGCTAAAGTAAAGTGAAATAGAAATGCCACTTCCATTCACTCCAATTACTATTGTTGTTATTATTACAAGGGAAAACTATGACCCTTGTTCATCAGTGTCTTGGGCGGACAGTTATGTCATTTAACAACATCCAAGATACCCGAGCCATCGGTCAGTCAGCACCGCTAGATGGCGGCAGTCAGACACTCATGCAATGTTTGAAGGAGAAAGTGTTCAAATAGAGGAGCGCACAACTCTCTACGTGGCACCGATGTTAACTAGTTTTCACAGAAACCTGTGCTATGTGGCTCGTTGGTCTAGGGGTATGATTCAAAGGGTTCAAATCCCGGACGAGCCCTTTGTTTTAGTCTTCTCTCATTCATTTTCATTTTGACAGGGTACTTTTGCCAACATGAAAAACATTTCCTTCATGTATCATGACTTCATTATGGTAATATCTCATTTCGTATGTTTCCAAATAGGCCTCTTAACAATCATCTACAAGCCTACATATACCAGCATGATTTCATACAATGTGCACGATATGTAGTCCATGTCTGTCTCTCTGTCTGTCTAGATATATGTTTATAATTGAGTTGATGATAGTTGCATCTGTGCGCCAAACTGTGTCTGAGCAGCAGACTGTAACTTGAAATAATTGCATGAAAATGTCTGTATCTTCTTAATTTTATGCAGGTTAGTTCAGCTAGTAAGAAAGGTCACTATCTTTTTTTTATCTTTTTCTGTAACTAAACCATTCTGTCTTTCTACATGATGCCGTAAATCCAACATTTCCCCAATTCGCTCCCTGCGAGAAGACAATGCGGTGTGCAATGAAAGTGATAGCCTGTCACTTGGCACTTCAGTTCTGCGTACCACCAAGTCTTATTAGACTCCTTAGTTCTAACTGCAAGTTCCCTGCCATGTCCATGAAAGGGGATTGAGTCCGTATTGAACCATTATCTAAAACACAAAACTATGAGAAAGCTTTCGTGATCTATTGGTGCGCATCGCTACCTTCCGAGTAGTGGCCAGTACTACTACTACTAAAGGTAATTATACTAAGGAACGAATGAACGAAAGAGAGAGTATCATTACTCAGTACACTTAGAGGCTATGTGTGTACTAGTAACTTGTTACTTGATTTAAGTCACGAAAAGTCGCATCCAACGTCAGTCCCATCCTATGTAATGTGTGATGTCCAGAGCCGGCCCTAGCCATTTGGGGGCCATATGCGAGATTTGATAGTAGCCCCAGAACCATCCCCCCTCTCGATGAAAAAAATTTTAGTGGTGCCCATGTTTATGGCGTATAGAGAATGTTTAGTTAAAACTAAAATAAACACAAACATTTAAATAATGCACATCACAGAACATGTATTGCACTTTAACATACACTGTACTTGTTGAAGAAATTGATGTAATAATCAATACAAATGTAAATAGTGCACTATGCATATTGAAATCAGAGCAATAACTAATAAACTGTTTAGGTAAAATAACATCCACACCAAAAATACTCAATACTGAAAATACTATAGTGCACAAAAAACTGAATTTAAATAATACAATTCTATCAAAAATCATTAGCTGACAACTGGCAAACTACTGCAGTACTTAACTACTAGCTGATCATTATCATCATTTGGATGGCAACTGGCAGTAGGCTAGCTAGCAAAGTGAGCTGGATTATTACTTTATAATGATATATAATTTATAAAGACATGTAAATTCCTCACAAAGTTATGACTTAAAGTCCCACTGCTTGGAATTTAGAAAACACAGAACATCACTAAAGTTCCCCTGACATTATCTTTATAAACTCCACCACAATATACATTATATCCATCATATTTACATTACATTTAGCATACATATCCCTGACGCGTGTATTGACCTCACTGGAGACAATATGCTCGAGTCACAGATTAAATGCCCCTCTCCCTCTCGGGTTTACATGGTCTTAGTTTATTGCACTAGAGACGAGTTGTTTACCCGCAGCACTGCACAGGGCAAAGGACTGTCTTGTGCATTGCGCCTTGTTTAATACTTTGTTTTAATGATCTTACCGAGTGGTTTTTTACGTCACTGGTGGGGCTACAAAGCCATGAATCGAAGTGTTTTATCAAGTTAGGATTAAAACACGATGTACAGTACTGAACAGTGTACAACAGACCCACAACAATTTAGAGAGCATAATGATAAAGGAAACCACTGATCCGCATTAACCATGAAACGTCCATCAGCAATGTACTTTACCTTGAAACCCACAATAAATGGACCAGACCGTTACCTTGCACTTTTAAAATGCGTCCATTTCGGGAATGTTACATGGATACCATCATCTCAGACATTAGATTTTGCACGTAAACTGTGGGCTTAGATCGTGGAAAATTGTGCATGTTTTCAAAATTTCTACGCCATTTACTGGTGTTCTTGGGATGCTCCTTCTGTGTGACCGTATACCTCGAGTAAACGTTTACTCGGTCTGCTTGAGCAAGTGGGTTGAAATGACGTGTGTAAGCCGAAAGCCAGTAATGTATTTTGATACCAGACATTACAGCTTTCATGACCAGGGGCGCAGCGAGGATTTCAGGGCCCCATGAAAGTAAAAAAGGTAGTTACCGAAATGTGACCCATCGGGAGGATAGCTAAACCCGGGGGTTATGCCTGTGAGGAGAGGTTGAGGGGTGGATGAGGAAGCTCGCCACTTGATAGGTCAGGTCGTTGAGGTAGGAGGAGAAACAAGTGAGAGCAGTCCCAGAGATTCCAAGGTCAGCGAGGCAGGAGAGGAGGATGGAGTGATCGACGGTGTCAAATGTTGCGGAGAGACCAAGGAGGATGAGGATTGAGGAGAGGGAGGCTGCCCGAGCACAGTTGAGGGAGTCAGTGACTGCCAGGACAGCAGTCTCAGTGGTGTGAGCGGTGTTTGGAAGGCGGATTGCAGAGGATCAAGAAGTGAGAGATGGGAAAGGAATGCAGAGAGCTGACAGTGGACCGCACGCTCGAGGGTCTTTGAGAGGAAGGGGAGTAGGGCGACAGGGCAGAGACAGGTGCCTCTGAGGAGAGGTGGGGTCAAGGGTAGGTTTCTTGAGGAGTGGGATGACCGCAGCTTGTTTAAATGCAAGAGGGGAAACAGCCAGAGAGGAGTGAGGAGTTGAGGAGGGAGGAGAAGAAGGGGAGTTGAAATGGAGCAGACGCTTGCAGGAGGCGAGTAGAGAGAGGGTCCAGGGGACATATTATGGGTTTGTGACCTAGGAGGAGAGAGGAAAGTTCAGAGTCTGAGAGAGGAGAGAATGAAGAAATGGAAGCTTGATCGGTGGGAGACTTGGGCAGGGTGGGAGTGGAGAGGAGACTGTTGAAGAGCTTGTGGATGTCTGTGATCTTGTAGAAGAATGAGGCAAAATGATGAGGTGAGATGAGATGAGGGAGGAGGGGGGAGATGAGAGAGAAGGTGGAGTAAAGCTTGCAGGGGTTGTGGACAGTGGATTCAAAGAATGACTGGAAGTAAGACTGAGGTGAGCGAGGAGGGGAATGTGGGCAGTAGAGAGTGGTAGAGTGCGAGGGTCGCTGGGAGTTTGGATCTCTTCCACTTGTGCTCAGTGGTGCGCAGACTGGATCAGGTTGAGCGGAGAACAGAAGAGATCCAAGGCTGAGGAGGGGAGGGACGGACAGAACGAGACGGTGTAAATGAAGAACTTTTTCCTGAAATCAGGAGCGATTCAAACTTCCGGTTTGAAATAGCTGTAGAACTGTCGCTATTTCGGTTGGAATTTCATGAATAAATTAATATAGGGACAACCTATGGACTGCCTACAAGACGCACAATCCCAAGAAAAAGGGAGCAAAGTCGATCCACGAATTGTTTATGAAGGCAAAAAAAAAATAGGCAATTAACCAATCGTGAAGCATGAATCGATTCCAAAGTACAACAACCCTGCTAGCACATTGCCTCAATGCTGTAGCAATATAAATTATATTGCTACAATGTTATTGGCAATGTTGTGTGTTAGCAGGGAATACCTGTACAGTTTTTTTCCAACAATCTGAAAAGTTAAATACTGGTGCTGAAAAATTAAGTACTAATAAAACAGAAGTATTTGGCACACACAAGTAATGTGTGTTGGTTCGGCAGTTACTGCTCTCAGGAAGGTAATGTGACTGCCTCCCGTCTCCAAAAAAGCTCCCGTCATTGATGAAGCAGGCGTGACCGCACCTTCCCAAGCTCTTCACTATGACTTCACATCTTGTCGCTATTAAAATCTAGGATGTGTCACAGAGTGGAAGTTATACAGTACCACTGGGGGGTAAAACTTATGGAAGCACGACTACACCACCTAGCGGTTGTCTACAGCCGCTAGGACCCATTGGGAGGTTGTCGATTGCCCAAATATGCCCATTTTGCATTTACTACCTCTCAATTCTCCCTTCGATTTAGGTTATTTAAATTGGGGAATCTCAAGCCAGGAGCACACCACAGACCACACAAGACAGGTATACAATTAACTGGATTACAAATCTCTAATATAAAATCCATCAGACTTCCTCTTTATGTTAAAAAGACAAAAGTTCAAACTAAAAAATGCATTCGTGGAGGGTTCTGTTGGTCTCCTCCGGCAGCACCAGGAGCTGGAATGGGGCAGGCAATAGTCCACGTGTCCTAGTACAAAGTAATGAGGGGCTCCGACAAAAATTCAGCTTCTGCTCTGGTCCGGGTTTGGCAATACAAAGAAATTACAATGTCCATGTACAGTCCAAGAAAACAATGGCCGAGTAAAAAAAAAAAAAAACAGGTTGTTTGTTGTTATCCTTTGAAACACTACTGTAGTTCAAAAAGCCTGTACGCTATCCCTTCTCTGGATACTCTCGCTAGCGTTGCAGAGGTCGCCTCAGCTCTCCTCTGGGTCTCTTAGCCCTTTCCGTTACTTGTCCATCAAGTCCTTCGTTCGCCTTTGGCTCCACGTTTCGTTCCCGTTGCTCTGCAATCCCGTCCCCCCCAGCTCCACCCCGGGAGCATTTTATCTCCAGCCTAACAGGTGCTCCTCATGGTCAATTATTGAATTTCGTAGAACCTGGCGAATAAGCGGGTACTCTCATGAATGCGTGATTAGCCATGTGTATATTTAAATCAATCAATCGTAAATAAAACTCGTGCATTTCCGTGAAGTGGGGCGGGACATTCAAAGTAAACAAACGTGATTTTAATGGGAATAATGTGATAATATAAGAGGTTTAAAGTGAATTAATAAAACAAAACAAAAAGCAATCAAAAACACACAAAACAAATACCAAATGCTAGTGATGCAGTAAAGGGACACTGTTTGGAATGAATGAGAATTGTGCATTCTTACCGATGCCCCACAACGATCACACCTTTTGATCGATCAGCTATTTAACTCTTTCATCAACCTCCATTACCTATAACATAATTCTGAGAAATATATCTTTTCTTTCAAGTGTGCTGCAGGAAACATCCACTTATTTATAATTCGTTTTATGTCACTTGTTTGCTGCAAGAAAGGCAAGGCGGTAAGGCTGTAGAACACTGCTACATTATGCATCTTGCACTATGGTGTCGGTAATATAGTTTTTTCGTGCAATACTTATTTATATTGTATTCATAATTCGTTTTGTCACTTGTTTCTTGCATACTGTTTTTATTTTGTGTGTTTTTTTCTTGTTTCAAACATAAAGAAAATCTAAGACATGAAGCTATGCAGTTTCTGTGTAAGTGTATGAACACAATGATCGGTGGTGGAATTGGCTGCGATGCAAGGGGACCAGCTAAAATCTTGCCTAGGGCATCAAATTGGTCAGGGCCGGCCCAGGGCGGAATGACTGATGTGAGTAGATAGTAGGTTTTTTTGGGCGCGGCCTATTTTGTTATGACGTATGCCCTAAGCTTATTAATATTCCTACGTCATAATCGGGGGGCGTGATTTTAGAGTTATTTCCTTAATTATTCCTACGTCATATCCGTCAGAAAGTGTACACCCCTAAAACCCTGAACAACAAGGCCCCCCATAACCGGTTGTTCTTGTTGTTCTTGTTGGTCAACTGTAGAGTGTGAATGGGTCGGCTCTTCCTGTAGCGGTTGGGGGTCTTTTTTAAATATACATGTAAGGGGCCCAGGTCTTAACAATGCCATTTTGAATAGTGCGTTTATCATATTCACACTGTCTCTGTCTCTGTCTCTGTCTGTCTCTCTCTCTCTGTCTCTCTCGCCCAAGCATTTTATAAGATCAACAAGTTCTGTTGTCTGTAATGGTCCCAGGTCTTAACAATGCCATTTTGAATAGTGCGTTTATCATATTCACACTGGCTCTGTCTCTGTCTGTCTCTATATCTCTCTCTCTCGCCCAATCATTTTATAAGATCAACAAGTTCTGTTGTCTGTAATGGTCACAGGTCCTAACAATTCCTGTTATGCATAGGGTACTTATGTTAACCCCAATGTATATGGCTCTGTCTCTCCCCTCAAATTTAATTAAAAATAAAATTAAAAAAAAGAGGGTGTGTGTGTGTGTGGGTGTTTGTGGGTATAGGTTAATTGTATTTGTAAAAAAAAAAAAAAAACAAAAAAAAAAAAAAAAAGCTGTGGTTATATTTTATCTCACACATAATGTGTTCATTCGTTTTACTTAAATACATTCTAGGGTCTTAAAGCTCATAAGAGTTAGACTTAAGATAAGGATATGTTTTTAAGGTATTTTAGCAGGCTCAATCCCTGATGATAAGGAATCATTTAAAAAATAAAAACAACTGATCACTCAATGCTAAATAGATCACAACACTCAAGGCTAAATCACTCACACCACGGGGGACGGGGGTGGGCTCAGACAAACGTAGGCATGGCGTGTGGTCTCAAAACATTAAGAATACTTTTAAACTATATAATTTATAAGCTTTGTAAAATAAACCCAAATATCTCTTTTGTGGGGATAAACGCTGTTCTGAGTAGTTTGTGACTTGTTTAATACCAAACAAAGCATCGCTATTAAAAAAAAAAAAAAAAAAAAAAAAATCACTGTAAAAGCGCTACTTATTTTAGATCTTTATAGTTATTTTCTTGGCTCAGGTTGTTTTTTAGCGCGTATAAAGGCCTGAAATATTCTTAGTGTTTATTGACTATAGGTCTTGATGCTTAAAAATGTTTTTTTGAGAGACCAAAAGGTTCTAATAAAAGTTTAGAGTAGAGAGGAGAGAGATCGTCGCCATCTTGGTTTCTATTTGAAATTGATGCAGGGTCATTTTATTGGTTGGTTTTGATATGTTAATTGATAACAGGACGGCACAAAGGCCAGCCCAGAACAATGCCTTACAAGCAGATCCGGCATCCGGCCATCAGTATAAGTATGAAGGTCTGGTCTTCAGCTCGACAGACTCATACTGACCTTTCGATTTAAGCCTAAAGATCAACAATGTCCGGAAACAACATCAACGACTTCGATTTAAACGAGTTTTTAGGTAAGTCTTCAGATTATTTTCATTGACTCAGAGCGTGGGCATGTATTGTAAATAAGGTTATAACATCTGTTTTAAGTTCTGTAAAATTATTTTTCAGCCAGTCAACAGGAGTTAATTCCCAACGCTGAGGAGATCATCTGGAACAACGACGGTAAGATTTTTGTGTTTGCGCTCAAGGGTTCTTATGTATGGGTGTGTGGTTGTGTTTTGAAGCGGCTCAATAGAGTTATGAAAACGTTTTAATATATATTAATGGCGGTCTCTTTAATTACACAGAAACTATCGAAAGGCCTGTGATTAATGTCTCCGAGGATCAACCAAGAGAAGTGGTTGTCCCTAGACAGGCTGTCTGCCGACCGGGTAAGAACTAAACCCCTGTTTGTTTGTATAACGTTTCGGTAAGATGTTTGAGGCCCGTTTTGTTAATTTAAAAAAATATCCTTTCTAACAGTATTAAGAAACGTGGTTCGAGACAACGAAAGGCCTTCCACATCGAGGGATTGTTTCGTTTTACCTTCGAGAACCGTAACCTTTCAAGAATCTGAAAGGCCGTCAGCCCCTGTATCTGATAGCGGTGAGTATATATCTGCCGCTTGTAAGAGGTTAAAGCTTTTTATAAAGAGGGGTGGTTAAAGGTTAAACATGTCTCTTACCTTCACAGAAGTGCAAAAAGCTAAATCAGCTGAAAAACATAAGAAACGATTATTCTTTGGAGGTAAGTAAGATCTTTCAAACTTTAATGTTTTTAAAAGGGTTTTGTTTGCCCGTTGAGGGCTAATATTTAAGCGAGGGGTGTCCATTTCCTGTAGGTCTTGGGGGTTCTGGGAAAGATCTTTAGAAGTCCGGACAGGTCTAGGCTTGTTTCTGGGGCATGTGTTTAGAAATGACCGATTGCCCGACCGTCTGGTTAGGAAGTAAAGCTGTCCGAAAGGTTTTAGTAAGTTGTTTGGCTTATCTCCCGCAATTATACTTCTGTTTTAAAGTGGCTGTAGGAAAAGGCTTGAAGGTGTTCATTGTATTTAATATTTAAACAGATCGTGAAAACGTTTGTGAAACAGGAAGTCCCGGGATCAGGAAGCGTTTACACTTGGAAGGTTCGTTTAAAAATGAAATGTGGTGTGTGTGTGTATAAAAAGTGTTTTATTAACAATATTACATTTAAGAAACAGTTTATTTACAGAGGCTTCTCTGTTTTACATTTATTATCAAGTCCTAATAAATATATTGTCTGTAAATAATAAGGCGTTGTAGTGAATGTCTAAGCCTATTTTCAAAGGTCTAAAAAAGCTAAAGGTTTTGAAGGTCCTGGACATGTTGTTTTAAGTTTGATTTCTGTCGCCGTTTAAAGATGTAAATGTAATGTATATTTTTATTCTTCCCAAGACTCTTGGGATAGTCATTCTGTGGATGAGCTATTGAGGACAATTACCCCGTCTAAGTGGGATCAAACATCTTCCCCGGAGAGATCACCGAGAGGATCCCCCACGGTGGTCTTGGAGACCCCCCAACATCTACTCAGGCCACAGCCTTCTGGGGGTAATTCAACAATCCAGATTCAGCCCGCCGCATTGTCGGGCGGAACAAATACAGGCAACCAACAACCTCAGGGGTCGCCGTCAGTCAGGGTTGACACACCACCCAACGACGGACTGGTTTCAACATCGTCCCCCCAGCCCCGTTTCTTGGCTACAGAAACGCTGAACAGTACACCGCGATTGGCCAGGGTGTCACCGCAAAGGCCTTCTTGGTCTCCGTCCGTGAGTATACGCTCGCTCCCTGCCTCCTTCGACCGAGATTTACCGGAGCGACCATCCTTTGCAGCTGAGCCAGGACACCATCCCCCGGAGCTACTTCCTGAAGGTCGGCATGAGTTGCTACATACCTTGTTACTAAATCAAAGACTTGTGTTAGTGGGGCAAAACCTTGTGATAGAGAGTCAAAACACCCTTATTAATACCCTTACTAACGAATTGTACCGTATTTAATGTTTTAATAGATACAAAACGCCTTACTATTGTGGGTTGTTGGAAAAATAAAAAATAAAAAAAAATGTCCGGACTTGGTAAAAGAACTCACAAACTAAAGGATTATGAACAAGTTAGGGCCCCAAAAAGACCTTCCCGAGAGAACACCCCCGGCCCTGTTGTGAACTCCTCTGATGTCCCAATGAACCAGGAACTATTACAAATGATAAATGATTTAAATAACCCCCAATCACCACCGATAGAATGTGAATTACCAGACTTACCGGTGAACCCCGACCTGTTACAGATGGTCAATGATCTAAATAACCACCTCCCAACGGTAGCGCTTATAGAGGTTCAACCCCTAGTTCACCCCGATTTGTTTGAAATGGTGGAGGCTTTGGAGACGCTACCCCGACCAAATTCTGCCCCTATTATAAATGATTTGAGACCATTAGAACACAGTACGGCGGCAGAAGCAGCCGTCACTATAGAGGAGGGTCTTGACATTAACCGGGTGGATATCTTTGAAGGACTTTTACAGGCTTTAAATGAGCCTCCTCAAAAAGGGGGTTTTGTAGATGTCAGCGGTGGGGGTGTTCGGAATGTGGAGGGTTCTGAGACTGATAAGGCTGTGGATGACATGCTCTGTGAGAATGTAGGGGTTGAAGGCTTTGTTCAAAATGATGATGTGTCCAAGAGTACCAGTGATCCCGTGATTATAGATAGACCGGCCTATAACAATTTTGAAATGATTCAGCGTTTTAATTTTGCAGAACTTTTAAATTGTGACAATTATGCAGAAATATTTGTCAACATACACGAGGCCTTGCAAAACATGCTTGAACAGGTTGCTGAAAGGGTCAGACCTCGAGATGTTGTACAGTTAGAACTCAGAGGGGATGATTTGTTTAGCAACCTATCTGTAATGCTGAGTGGAGATAATTTAGATGTTGATGAATTTCTGGCTAAAATCGAAGCGTTATTGCAAAGTAACGCATCCATCTTAGCTGATGAAAGTCTGTCTCTGGTAATGAATGTGTTTCGTAACCCTGAGGGTGTGGCGCTTAGAAGACTGTCGAAATGCTTGAAGAACGACATAATTAGGAACAAGCTCAGGCAATTAGTGGTGAGTTCCAATGGTGACAATAAGCTCTGTTTTGCTTACAGTTTAATAAAACTACTCACCCCCGACATGCCTGAACCCCAAGCTATGCAAGAGGCTTTAATGCTTCATCAGAGGGCCGGCTTAAACTCTCAACAGATGGTTGCCTTTTCAGACATTGCCATGTTTGAGGAGTTGTTGTCTTTAAAAATTGTTGTGTGGTACCGTTGTGAGGTAAAGGAAGTATTTGTGAAATGTCAGACACATCCTGAAACCCATACACAGACACTGTTTCTCTTCCTAAGTGATAGTCATTACTTTGGAATAAAGAGTTTGACGGCTTTTTTGGGTTGTTCGTATGTTTGTCATTGGTGTTATAAGGCCTTCAATGATAAGCTTAAGCACCGCTGTGACGGTTACTGTAACGTCTGTTTCAATCCGCAATGTCGTAAGGGTTTGGCCCCTACCATTCGATGTAAAGATTGCTTAAGGATTTGTCTCTCCGCGTTCTGTTTTTCCGAACATAAGGTGCAGAGGGCCGCTGCTGAGGGGGTTAAAAAACGGAGTTATTGTGATCAAACTAAATATTGCCCGCAGTGTTGCCTCCAGTACCGTTTTCATGAGGTTAAACCACACAAATGTCTGGAACCGAGATGTAGGATCTGTAATGCGGATTTAACCCCGGGGTCTGAACACCAGTGCTTTATTCAGCCGGTTAAAAAGGAGCCGCCGCACAACCGGTATGTCTTTTTTGATTTTGAATGCCGGCAAGAAAACGGGGTCCATGTTGCTAATTATATACACTGTATTGACATGTTGGATTGTGAGTGGTCAGCTAGCTAGTCCAAAATACCTCAATTACACATTTATTGCCCACAATGCTAAGGGTTATGATTCTTACATATTGATGAAGTATCTGGTGGAAAATGGGGTGACCCCAAAAATAATAGCTCAGGGTAGCAAGATCATGTGTTTCACCGACGAGGTTTTCAACCAACGTTACATAGACTCGTTAAATTTCCTCCCCATGAAATTGAGCGCTTTGCCTAAAGCTCTGGGTTTTGAGGCTCAGAAGAAAGGTTGGTTCTGCCATTTTTTTAATACTAAGGACACTCAAAATTATCGAGGGTCCTACCCGCCCGCCTCTTATTATGGGGTTGATACTATGATGTCTCATGAGAGGGAGGAATTCTTTAAATGGTACAATACGGTTAAGGGTGGTGTTTTTGGTTTTCCGAGAAGAGATGGCCGCTTATTGTAAAAATGATGTGGTGATCCTTAAAGAAGCCTGTTTGCGTTTCCGCGCCGAGGTTATCAACACGTCGGGTCTCGACCCTTTGCAAAGTGTGACCATAGCGTCTCTCTGCATGAAAATGTATCGATCCAATTTCTTGCAGAAAAACACTATAGCGGTCACCACTTCTGACAACTATCGTGCTAGACAAAAGAACTTTTCGACTGTCTCCATACAGTGGCTGGAATATCGGAGTGCCCGGGATAACATCTTCATCAGACATGCTTTAAATCAAGGGGAAGTCAAAATGGGTCCTTACTACTTAGACGGTTTTAGCGACGTGTCCGGGCGGCGTACCGCTTATGAGTTTGCTGGTTGTATTTACCAGGGCTGTCCTCAGTGCTTCGACCCAAACACCTTTAACCCCGTAACACAAAAACTCTGCGGTGATATGTACTATGATTTCCAGGAACGAATTGAAACTTTAAAAAACACCTATGGTTTGAATGTACTGGTGATTTGGGAACACGCGTGGACGACCCTGAAGCAACAGGATGTGGGGGTACAACGGTTTATGGAAACCTTGGACTTTCCTGAACGTCTAGAGCCCAGGGATGCGTTATTTGGGGGTCGTACCAACGCCCTCTGTTTACATTATGAGGTAAAGGAGGGTGAGAGAGTAGATTACTATGATTTCACCAGTCTGTACCCTTATGTCAACAAG